>NC_135235.1:284259333-284559418 GCF_051348905.1 Ranitomeya variabilis
ACATGGTCTCAAAGAGCCGTCTTTTTTTGAGACAAAGAAAAACCCAGCTCCCAAGGGAGAAGAAGATGGACGAATATGTCCCTTTTCCAAAGACTCCTTTATATATTCCCGCATAGCAGCATGTTCCGGCACAGACAGATTAAACAAACGACCCTTTGGATATTTACAACCCGGTATCAAATCTATGGCACAATCGCACTCACGGTGCGGAGGTAATGACCCAAGCTTGGGTTCGTCAAAGACGTCTTGATAATCAGAGAGGAACTCAGGGACTTCAGAGGGAATGGACGACGAAATAGAAACCAAAGGTAAGTCCCCATGAATACCCTTACATCCCCAGCTCAACACAGACATTGCTCTCCAGTCCAAGACTGGGTTGTGAGACTGCAACCATGGCAATCCCAGTACCAAATCGTCATGTAAATTATACAGCACCAGGAAACGAATAATCTCCTGGTGATCCGGATTGATACGCATGGTTACTTGTGTCCAGTATTGTGGTTTATTATTAGCCAATGGGGTGGAGTCAATCCCCTTCAGAGGAATAAGAGTCTCCAAAGGCTCTAAATCAAAACCACAACGATTGGCAAAGGACCAATCCATAAGACTCAGAGCGGCGCCAGAGTCAACATAGGCGTCCGTGGCAATGGATGACAAAGAGCAAATCAGGGTTACAGACAAAATAAACTTAGACTGAATGGTGCCAATGGAAACAGACTTATCAAGCTTCTTTGTACGCCTAGAGCATGCTGATATAACATGAGTAGAATCCCCACAATAGAAACACAATCCATTCTTCCGTCTAAAATTCTGTCGCTCGCTCCTGGACAGAATTCTATCACACTGCATACTTTCTGGCGTCTTTTCCATAGACACCGCCAGATGGTGCACCGGTTTGCGCTCCCGCAGACGCCTATCAATCTGAATAGCCATTGTCATGGACTCATTCAGACCTGCAGGCACAGGGAACCCCACCATAACATCCTTAACGGCATCAGAGAGACCTTCTCTGAAAGTTGCCGCCAAGGCGCACTCATTCCACTGAGTAAGCACAGACCATTTACGGAATTTTTGGCAGAAAACTTCAGCTTCGTCTTGCCCCTGAGATAGTGCCATCAAAGTTTTTTCTGCCTGAAGTTCCAAATGAGGTTCCTCATAAAGCAAGCCCAAGGCCAGAAAAAACGCATCCACATCGCGTAACGCAGGATCCCCTGCTGGCAATGAGAAGGCCCAATCTTGAGGGTCACCCCTGAGCAAGGAAATCACAATCCTAACCTGCTGAGCAGGGTCTCCAGCTGAACGAGACTTCAGGGACAAATAAAGCTTACAATTATTTCGGAAATTCTGGAAGCTAGCTCTATTCCCTGTGAAGAACTCCGGCAAAGGAATTCTCGGGTCAGATACCGGAGCATGTACCACAAAATCTTGTAAATTTTGTACTTTCGTGATGAGATTATTCAAACCCGCAGTTACACTCTGGAGATCCATTATTGTCAGGTGCACACAGAGCCATACAGAGATTAGGAGGAGAGAGAGAAAAAAGACTGCAGCAAGGCAGACTGGAGGGGAAAAAAAAAAAAAAAAAATTTCCAGCAGACTTCTTATAACTCTCCTTTCTCAACCTGGGTCTTTAACACTTTATTGGCCGGTCAAACTGTCATGATCTCTGCAGGCAGAGATCATAGCAAGCCTATAGAGGGACAAGCTCTCGGAAGATGGAACTATACTGACCATGAACTAAGCCTGCCGCGCAACTAGAAATAGCCAGGTAGCATTTCCTATTTATCGCTAGATGCCCAGCTCTGGCCTAAGACCTAAATAGCTAGCAGAGGGAAATATAAGACCTGGCTCACCTCTAGAGAAATATTCCAAAGAAGACAGTAGCCCCCCACATATAATGACGGTGAGTTCAGATGAAACAACAAACGCAGCAGGAAAATAGTCTTAGCAAATTTGAGGTCCGCTTACTAGATAGCAGAAGACAGATAGTATACTTTCATGGTCAGCAGAAAAACACTAACAAAACACCATCCAGAGATTACCTTAAACTCTGGCATTAACTCATAACGCCAGAGTAGCAATCCCTGATCAACGAGAGCTTTCCAGACACAGTAACAAAACTTCAGCTGTGAACTGGAACAAATAGGCAAAACGAAACATGGACAAAAGTCCAACTTATCTAGTAGTTGTCTAGAAGCAGGAACAAGCACTGAGAGGCATCAGATAACATTGTTGACCGGCAAGAAACCACCAGAGAAATGAGCTTAAATAGCGACACCCACTACTGATGGAACCAGGTGAAACAGGAAAGAGGATGACAAGTCCAATTCCACAAGCGGCCACCGGGGGAGCCCAGAATCCAAATTCACAACACAAACTGGAACTGTGCAAAGCAAGCAGGCATGTATGGAGAATATTTTTTAACCCATTTTAGCCATTTTGAATCCAGCTTATGGCTTATTAATGGTTAAATTTTATAGCACCATTCTTGATAGTTTTATGTTTTTTGCACTTTCTGGATGAAATGGACATCTAATACACTAGAAATCACGACGGTTGGGAGGTTGGCTAGTAGAGCTTCCCAATAAGGATGGGAGTTGTGAAAAAAAGAACAGTTGCTTGACTTGCTTTGCATGGCATTGCTTCAAGTGTCTGGTCTAGGTCTAGGTCTCTGTAGACCAGAAGCTCCATGGTTCCTCAGGCTAAGACAAGGGTCACACCAGCGTATATTCTTTTATCTGAGAGAACGAGCTGATTATGCTAATCACACTCTGATCACACTCTGATCAGAGTTTGATCTTAGTATCATCTGATTTTCTTGGATGAGGAGAAGATGTGATTTTTTTTTCCATGGACTCTTTGACTTGCATGGCCAAGTGCAATCCAAAAATCGAATCCAACTTGAGCATATTGTGATTTTTTTCATGGTACTGTCTTGGTCTGAAGAAAATATCATGTGAATGTGACATGTGAATGGCTTAGTAGAATAACATTGGTTTGAGCTCAATCTGATGTTTTGTCAGATCGCATTCAGACCCAAAATACAGTTGTTTGCCCCAGCCCTTAGTCTTCATGCAGCCTCTAATACTCTTACTTATTTTGCACATATATGATGATTGCATTCACTTATTAATACTATGAGGTAGGAATTGCTCTTTAATTACTTGAAACCAATTGAACCCAATAAGATGTAATTAAACACAATTTTGAACAATAATTCAATAGGTTTCAGTCCGGTTACCAATTATTGAGCATGTCAACGCCTACTTTTTAACTTGACCTTGAGATTAAATCGATGTAGACAGCCTTCCTAGTGCAGAATAAAAACCATTACGACAATGATTCTCGTTCACAAGGGAGATCTATCTTGAGTGACAATGTGAGAGAGAAGAATTCTGCATTTGCCAATTACTGTCTCGTTTGTATAAGTATCTGGTGGCTGGTAAGATTGGCATTTGACCCATGAAGAGATGAAAATGACACCAAGGTGTCTCCTTTTACTGTACAATCATACAGCTAGCTGCCAAGCATTGTTAAATGTAATTTTAGATATTAGATTGATGGAAACCATAAACGCATACAGTAACGAATCGATAAACAATTTACTTCTAGGTTAGACTATAAGATCGGGAGAAAAAGTCAAATAAATTTGTTGAAACATTTTCTTTAATTTCGTTGACTGCAGAGAAAATAACAAGAATATCCAGAAATAAACTGCACATTTCATTGAATTACTAAACAAAACGAATTAACCAGCCTCCCAGCCAGCAATGGCCGACTGAGCATGACTTGGCTGTTGGGCAATAATGGCCGTGGGCATCGTACCAACCACCATCGTTCCAATATACTTGAGCCAGTTTAACATAATCACAATAAGCAGCATGCATTTCATTTATTTACATTTTTTACTGTATTTCATCTGATTTTATTGTGCCCCAATGCTAAAATTATCAGTCTTAGAGCAGGAGCAGATGAGCATATTTTTGGGTTGAGTGTCATCTCACAAGACATCAGGTCGCACTTGGACCAATGTTAGTCTCTTGGGCCTTGCACATGTCTGATTTTTTTTCCTTTGGATAGAATCAATCCAAGGAAAAAAAATCACTGCAAGCCCGAGTTTGATCCGATATTCGAACATGCAAGTCAATAAGTGCATAGAAAACATCGGACTGCACTCGGATTTTAGCACACTCATAGAATGGAGGAAAAGATGGAGGTTTTTTTTCTCCACCTTCCACTCATCCAAGAGAATCGGATCACACTACGATCACACTCTGATCAGAGTTTGTTCAAGGTCTCATAGTTTGCATAATTGGCCCAATTCTCTTGGATAAGAGAATCTACGACCATCTGCAGCTGCCATAAACTATAATTACATGATCAGATTTCCACCCATAACACTTTTTGATAATATATCGAGGCCCTTTAACAAGGGACAATGCAAACTGTGAAGAGACAAATGATTGCTAATATCTTCATCCATTCCTCATACGGTCTACATATTGGCAGAACATCGACTGTTTCCACAAGGAGACGGCTGATCGTTATTTACATGGGTCAATAACTATGAAAATATAGAACAAGTCCACGGCACCGATGCACCTGCAAATTCACCGCTTCCACTAACAATTCAACCAAATATCGCTGCTGTGCCTTATATGCCTGACTTTAGACTCTGGGTGCACATGAATAGAAAGCCATATAGATCCAAGCAAAGGAAAAAAACAGAAGTGCACTCACCGGTCTTTCTTGTGTAGTAGTCCTTTATTAGAACATGTGCGGGCACACTTGGGGAGAACGTGGACAAAAGACGACGGCCGTTTCGCGCTGCCGCGCTTCTACGGGTCTCAATGTACATGGGTCACTTATTGGAAATAAGCCTTTTTAATATTGCTTGTTCGACCAATTATTGACCCATGAAAAAAACAATGGAATGTATCTTTGCAAGCTCACTTGTAAACAAAAGATGCAACACCTTAAGAAGGAGGCAGAATTGAGAAGAGGTCTTATTACATAGGTGGGATGTGGCAGGGGTCATAACTGTAATGCAATAATTGGAGCTGAAAATATTACTAGCACAAGAGAATTATTCATGGAAATTCACCATTTTAATGAGCTAAGTTGACAGCTGTAGGTCATAGTTGGTTGGGGTGACATCTACTTCCTGCAACCTATCAGGTAATAAGAAAAGTAACTTAAAGGAATTTTTCCATGAAGACATTTCATCCGCTCCCTAATCACTTGGGTGCCACCACTGAGACTCCACCGATCACGATCAGTGTGGTTGAGATTGAAGTTGTTAGCATCACGGTCTTGCATGACTACTTTTATTCCTTTGATCTCAATATGACTGATTGAAGTAGGTGAGAACTGTAGTTTTCTGTCTTTGTCTGTCCCATAGACACTTACTCGAGTGACAGTGGTCATTCACAACCATGCTAATCCCAACCACAATGAGTAGGAGCAGGAAATTGAGACTCTGTTATTGTGATCAGTAGAGATCCCAGCAGTGGTACCCAAGCGATCAGACTTTTATCATGTATCCTGTGAGAAATCCCTTTAATATTTACTATGAAGACACATCTAACCTTAAGTGGTTGCCAGAGTGGACTAGAAGGTAGGGTGAGTTTACAATGAGAGCCAAATGGTAGGGTGACTAATTGAGTTGTAATAGTGGACCAAAGGGTAGGGAGATCTATCAAGCTACCATTGTAGACTAGCAAGTAGGGTGACCTATTGGGTTGCCATTGTGGACCAGAGAGTGGGGTAGCCTACCGAGTTTCCATTGTGGACAGAGTGTTTGGTGACCTATTGAATTGTCAATGTGGACTAGTGAGTAGATGTACCTGCCAAGTTTCAATTGTGAACTAGTGTGTGGGGTCACTTATGAAGTTGCCATTGTAGATCAGTGAGTAGGGTGGCTTATCGAGTTGCCATTGTGGACCAGAGGGTACTGTGACCTATGGAGGTGTCATTGTGGACCAGTGGGTAGGGTGACCTATCAAGTTACCATTGTTGACCAGTGGGTAGAGTGATCTAGCATGATGCCATTGTGGACCAGAAGGTAGGGTATTGAGTTGGACCACTGTCTGAGTGGCATTTCTTTATCAAATCGTATATCTTATACTAGTTTTAGATAAACAAAACTATTATCATAAACTATAAATAACTAAAAATATCTGGTTATGGTTTCCTAATTGATTTTGCACAGTTCTTTGAAAACAGTTGAGCAGCTCCACGTGAAATTTTAGAATTGTATTATCCAGATAATCATATTTTTGTTCTCATAGAATTGCAGTTTAATTATTCCAGCGCTGTATTATTTACTGAGCTGTGTGTATTAATATAGAGTGCAGTCACCTGTGCCAAACAGATCAATAATATTTCTAATTTTCAGACATGAATCTTTTCTATATATGCTTTATAGAATACCAAGGAGGGTGAGACATTGAGAAGAAAATTAAAATCGAAAAATATAATTTAATCAATAGTTACAAATGTGCCCAACTGTGATGCAAAATTATAAAAATACCAAAACAAAGTACAATTATACTTATAGTCATAGAACTAGTATCACAAATGAGGCGATTAAAGGGATATTTCCAATATGCCATTAGGAAAGGACAGGGAAATAGAGGTTAATGTACTAATCACTGAGGATCCAATGATTCCAAGATCGGGGCTCTGGAACCAGGGAACTGAGTTCAGAGAGCCCATCCTGAATAGTCGCATACCGACCCTTGCCAAATCGCACACACAGTATCACCTGGTAGAAATAGTGAAGGGCAAGAGTATGCACTCCCCTGGCGGTGTGAAGTTGGGTCACGGCAAAACACCTGTAGATGCGTTTAACCACTGCTGCGACCCCGATTCCTAGAGGAGAAAATCTACCAGATGTATAATAGTAGAGGAGGACAATATCTTGCATGCTTTGTTAAATGAGAAGTCTTTTGCATTCCAAACAGTTTTTTTAATTTTCCAATGCATTTCAGTGCCAAAACGCGTTGGAAAATGAAAGAACCACTCTGGAACACAAAAGACTTCTCATTTATCACTGCAAAGCCCGTACAAGATATTGTCCTCTCCCATACACATCTAGATTCAACAGAGCTTTATCGACAAAAGTTGAGTCTTGAGAGAGGAAATAGATCCAATGATAAAAACCTCACAAGCATGGGCTGAAGTGCAAAACCCAATTTTGCTTTCTTGCTCTCTGCATTTTGAATTATACATAACCTCTACAATCAAAGACCTAATCTCCACGACAATAAATGTAGGAATTGTTTTAAACTACTTTGTAACATGACACATGTTGGGTCCACTAGAAACTCAAATGCAAAGAACAAGGGGAGATCACATTGCCCCCCACATCGATTTATCTCTTCCAAGACAAAGAACTAAATTTTTTTTCAACATGTCATGTCATCTTCAGTTTAATTCTGCAATCTAACACTAGGAGGTGACCTACTGGTTGAAGGATAGGCTTTCTTAGCACATTGTTGCTTGGATGGTTCATCAGTGATTTATCTAATCTGTCTTTTCTGGTTTTGCTAGGGTCATTTGATGGACATTAGAGAAGATCTGGATGGGACAAATGTGCACAGATAGGACAGTAGAGTAAGGAGCAAGATGGTGGTGAGGGTGATGGTGGTGCTCACCTGTACGAGTTGGGTAAAGACACAACGCCTTTAGAAGCCATATGTGCCGTAACTGCAGCCCTGTGGCTGGAGGAGAGAATCATCCAGATAACATTTTGGCAAAGCGGTGATTATCACGTCACGTGGACTGTGCTCACGGAAAGGATGATGAAATTTATGCACCAATGCGTTTCGGCGCCGTTCTTTAGGTAAAAAAAAAACAAGTCTAGAGATGAGCTAATATTTCAATATTCGGTTCGCATTATGATTGATGTATTTACAATATTTGCCGAACATAGCTGAATGCCATTGGAGTTAATGGGGGTAGAGATGAGCAAATATGTTCGGAAGTGATCATCAAACATAAATTCGGCACGAATATGGTACAAACATGGCAGGTATATGGAACATTCGGATTTGGCGATCGTTTTCCAAACATAATCGTTCATCTCTACTCTTTACCTTTCAAGACAAGGAACTATTTTTTGGCGGCATATCATCTTCAGTTCTGCAAACTAACGTTCGGAGATGACCTCCTGGCTGAAGGATAGGTTTTCATAACACATTTTCACTTGGACTGTTCAGCAGTGACATATCTAACCTAAGTCTTATTTGTTTTCCTCTTTGCTAGGGTGGAACTGCCAGAAAATTAGTCTATGATGGACATTAGTTTGAGAACGCCGTGTCTCTGTTGTTTCAGACGCGCGCGGAGGTAACATGGGTCATTTCCAACGTTCACTTAACAGAAAAAACACTTGACAGTTTCCTTTCAAATGTTTTCTTCCTTGGTGGAATTAAAATAAATCAACCAACATTTCTGGTGGATTTGTAGGATATTTGCAAA
The DNA here is from genome assembly GCF_051348905.1 of Ranitomeya variabilis. Classification (NCBI taxonomy): domain Eukaryota; kingdom Metazoa; phylum Chordata; class Amphibia; order Anura; family Dendrobatidae; genus Ranitomeya; species Ranitomeya variabilis. The sequence goes on from NC_135235.1 coordinate 284,267,815, forward strand.
GCCCCTGACATTTCTAAACACTGACAAATGAGATTCTCTTTTCCAAGATTTATTCCCCGGAATAAGCAGAACGGTCCCACAGTACAGAAGAAAACCATTGCCAGGCTTTACAATGTGACATGTTGAATAAATAGATGTTTAAGCTTTATCATGGATACAACGTACCATTAGCAATCCTGCCGCAGCATAAATAATGTATAGAAACCCGTGTAAAATAATATAAGCAGTAGATAATATGATAATAATAACTAATATCTGATTGCAGAAAAACAGAAAAGCCACATTTCTATTTGGCCATGAAGTAATACGATTCTAGCTGTATTTGTACACTGAGACGTAGGTGAAAAAGACTGGGTCCTATACAAGTAATATGATTTGGAGCGATTACCCCACAAGCCTTATATTCAATTTATATATGGGCAAAGATATACCGGAGCCAAAATGACTTTCCGCAGGGAGATGCACAGCATAAACTGCAGGGGTTTCACATTTTTATATATACGGTTATTTCATCCTCGCTTTTCCAAATCCTATAAATGTTTAGATTTTGTTAGAGTTTTGCGTCATATACACATCTTGCAATTCGGACTTAAACCGGGTGGATAAAAAAGTCATAATTTCATATAGAAATGGGATTTTTCATACCTATTGTCAGCCGTGTAACATCCTTATGTCCATTTTGTACATCTGGTTTGTACATGAACAATTTAAAAAAAATAATAATGAAAGGTCAAATACAGTTTCCTCCTATATTAACAAGTACAGTTTGCGATCCATTTTTTGCACACGCATTGGATGCAAACCATTGGTTTATATGTAAAAACGTTCATGTGACCTACCATATTGATTTGCATTGGTCACTGTGCTGTCCGTATGATATCCGTTTTGAACATGGATGTTTTTTACGCCTCTCTGATTGAATTCTTACTGGGTATCAAACATGGAGCACAAACACAACTGTCAGCAGAGAGTTCATGTTAAGCAGTGGAATAATAAGGGGAGGCAATACGGCTGTTGCGCAGGTCACCAAATTCTTATAGGGGTTGACCGGTCCAAATCGATAAGTCACTCTGTGTGACTTGAGACATATGAATCTCCCCAGCGCATGTACTCCTTTAAGAGTGCAAAATTTCCTCCCCAGCCTTCCACAGTCAAATAATCTGGGGCTGGTGAATCCAGCGAGTGGCAAGTGCCGCTAGTTCTACTATTCCAAGTGACGCAGTGAGTACCTGCTTGCTGCTGCAGCAGTTGAGGCAGGGGATACTTTGTCATCTCAGTTGCTGCGACCAATACCTATGCAGAGCACTGCAGTAGAGAAGTCATTTTATGACATATGACAAAGAAAGACCAAGATTACACTGTGGGGAAGGAAGCGATGGGCCGGGGCCCACTCAGTGCAAAAATTGGACTGGTGGAAGGGATACTTGCTTTATCTTGGGTGCTGGAGACCCATGCTATGCCACTGATGTTGGGCTGGTCTCACATATATCCAAGGTTTTCTTCTTTTCTCTTCCATTAAAGGAACATAAAAATGGAAATAATGCAGTACCAGATCTGTCACATGAAGGACACCAATGGTGCCTGATGGACCCCACTCGCTATAATGAGATCTAGGGGTGTCTGTCATGGTGTTCATTATTCTACTACAAAAGAAAAAGTTCATTCTGCTCTCAACGTCAACCTGAAGTGAACTTAGCCTTAATAGGAAGATATGAAAAACGAGCCCTATAGTGCTCAGACTATTGCTTGTCCATGATGTCCCTGAAGACCTGTATTGCTCAGTTCTACCATGAATCAGCTCATATTTCAGAGAGAAGCTAAATTCTGGAGAAGTCCGAAGCACAAATTGCTGAACTTACAAAACAAAGATGACACCCAATTATCAAACCATAAGGTGGGCCTAATGACTCATTTGGACTGGTCCATCTCGGTCCTTTAACAATCATAGATCTGCTATACACAAGTCAATCATCACTCGTTTGCTGGTATGTTTACACGTGCCAATGAAAATTAATGGACGCTACAATCATTCCGTCCTCAACATCATGTTGTCGGAGCACATCTCCTTGTTACATGGGGATGTGCCAAGAACGATGATTTTTATGCTGAAATAAATGATCTGATTACCCAAAGTACGAGCAATTTGCCTATTCGTTGGGTGGTCACCAGTAAGTTTACATGGGCAGATAACAGGGACATCTAAGTATACCATTATGGGTGAGGGCTTTCTGGATGTAGTTTTGACAGCAGTGATCTTAAACTACACAATTTTTTTTTTCTTGGCACAGCAATCTCTGGTTTAATATTGAATGCTATTTGAATTTATTTTAATGTTCCACTGGTTTTAGGGGAAAACTGAAACACTAATTGAAATTATTATTTATTTTTGTATGCAAATTGCCTCTTCTGAGAAAAAGAGGACTTAACTCTATAGCGCCACCTGTTGGAAGTAGCGATCCTACAAGTCACAATCAACCCTCTAACGAGTCGTGCAATATGACTTAGGATAAAAGCCAAATCAGTATCTCAATTCGCAGACACGGTGTTTCGGGCTGTTGGCCCTCGTCAGTGCGAAGCATGAGAACTGATTTGGCTAGGTGAGAGACTCTGGACTGGGGTCTAAGGGGTAACGTTTCTCCTTATGGAGAGTAACATACCAGCTGGCTTGTCAAGGTAAGGAGGCTTATTCGCCGTGCAATGCTCCTCTGGGAAATTAAATATGCAAATTGCCTCTGCTGAGAAAAAGAGGACTTAACTCTATAGCGCCACCTGTTTATTTTTGGACTTCAACCAAAAATGAGGCTCGGCATGACCTTGTTCTGTTTCAGTTTGAGGTTTCAGTAGGAACAGGTTGACAAGTTCTCCTTGAAACAATGATAATATCAGTTGATCAAGTAGTTTTACTGGATCCGAGTCTCTTGATGAAGCATGCCAGGAAGTGAAACCTACTGGGAGGTTCTAAGGGACTTCTGTGGTTTCCAAGAGATTTGTAAAGTCTTCCAGTAGCTCTTCTCCTATTTTTTCTCATATTCTTAACAGTATCCAGTAAGGTCCGCTCTTACATTAAGTGAGTTTTTCCCTTCTGCTTTGTGTGCTTTTTAAAGTACCACCAGAACGGAGGTGTGTCAGGGCACTGTTGCGTGTTGTCACCATGGGTTCACAATTTTCCCGAGGTCATTATATCAGTTAATCATTCATGAAAGCTGCTTTTCTACTACAAGTGGAAACATGCCCTTTAGGCATACAATAAATATCCATGACATTAATAAAAAAAATAAAAACAGTAACATTGCAGTCAGGCAGTATTCAGTCGTCACTCCGTAGGATCCCCCAACGTGCAAGTAACAATTAGTAGCGAGCGTGTCCCCATAAGGTCTCCTCGCTCAGCACATAGCGCTTTGCAGCAGAGGTTTGTGGCAGATGTCAGGAGTAGTGGTGTATATACCTTTGCTTCATGTTGTCTATGTCAATTTGGAATTGATTGGGCTTATGTTAATAAAGCTGTCAGCGGATCTTACATTTCAATTAGTGCCTTCCAGTAAAACATGTTGGTAGGATGAGGTGTGTTCGACTGCACTGAATTAAGCATTTCATCAGTAAGACTGGAGATTACCGCAGTGCAATTAGAGGCTATGAGAAGATAGGTTATGTAGACTTGGTATCTTGCAGAAAAATTAATAAAAGTAAGTTATACTCTACGGTCTAGGATCATTTATATAGCTGTAGAGGGCTCATGCCTAACAAATCTCCATACAGCTACCTATCCCCAGACAAGTACCTCCAACATATACCACACATACATCACCCATTGGCCGCAATGTGATAAAAATGTACAGTGTGCGGTTATATTCAATTTTATTTTTTTTACTGTATAAGAAAGAGCAGGGGGGCAGTAGTGGGTCAAAATGGGCAATGTAGTAGAAATAAAATATGACTAAACCTATTAAAGACACCCTAACTAGAGATACCTGAAACCACTAAAAACACATACAAACAATGGTTCAACAGCAAAGTGTGAAATTATACACATTCTCCTCTAATGTATCGTTGCCAATGGGTGTAAGTACAAATACATCAATAGGAAAGTGTGAACTCTAGAAACCCAGTCCCAAATGGAGAAGGTAAGTATTGGTCAAAAGGAACAGTCTTACCGTTGCCTGATGAAATATGCTGAGTTGTTGACTTGGAGCCCCTCATATGGATAAGGGGAAAGTAGATCCAAACCTCAATGGACGTACACTCAGAGTCTCCCAAGACTTATATAACAATCCATCATTACCTCCCGACGCGTTTCCTCATTTGATTCATCGGGGGAAGAAAATCCAGTAGCCTCGTCCGCGGCTACAATGGTAATAGTAGACACTTACAGTGAGGAATGGCCCACGTATCTCCTCCATAGATCCCTCAATAGACCTTTTCTTGTCCCTCTGAACCAAAAGGCCACAGCGAGGGTCAGAGATCAGTGGCCTCCACTTATCAAAGCTGAGGGAGAGCCCATCTTGATCCCATGGGCTGCCACCACAGTCTACTTCGACTCTTCTTCCAGAAGAGGAGAATTGAGGATTTACAAGAGTGTGAGGAACCTAATGGCTACATGCAAGCCCTCTTGATAGTTTAAGAGGGAACCTATAAGGGATCTGCAGGCCAAGTAATCCTTGTGAAAAACAGTGAAGGATTTACAGTGTAATAAATTCAATCTTTGACCAGAAAATTGTAAAATTCCCTTTTTGTAGCCAGAAGGCCCAGAATAAGGTTGTGTGCTTTTGAATAATTTAAATTAAGTGCATATAAATGTGTCATCAATTAGGTGGCGTCCCACTCTCATCACTTCTGGGGCAATTCTGCACCTCTGGCTCTCAAACTACTGCACTTTTGAGTACACTTAAAAAAAATCTTTTTCTTGTAAATTTATCTAGCGTATGCGAAAAGCTGTGTTTCTCCTTGTGGAGACGGCCAGTTGGTATAGGGAGATATAAAGACCAGGCAAGGCTCCATGGGAAGGGGTATGCAAATTATCTCTTAAAACAGGAGGAAGAGAGATGTTTCTCCAGTTCCACCTGTTGTAGGTAGCTAGCCTAAAAGTCAGTATCTGACCTTTAATGAGCCTTGTCTGGTCTACAAGTGTCACTATGGCAGCTGACCTCTGCAAAGAGAAAAATTATTCACCTAGACCTCCATCAAAAGGCCTCTAACCCAACCAACCAGTATCCTTCTCTGCGCCGATGCGGTGCAGGGACCCTAAATATCTGTTTGCCGATGGGATTCTTCTACCTTTGAAGAAGACTTTGATTTGGCTAAATTTCACTGTGAGGGCTCATTAGAGGGTTAGACATTGACTTATAAGCAGAAAAATATGTAAAAGAAAATCATCTTACTGCTAAAATGCATTCAAGTGCCAAAATGTCCATAGGGAGGGTCAGTGCACAGAATCCTTCAGGCCGGCAACCTCGAGCAATCAAGAAAATGGGAGGGGAAGAGGAAGGAATAACTTCTGGCACCGTAGAAAAAAAAAAAAGATAGGCTAAAAAGTAAACGCATATAAATCTTACGCGTTTCGGACTAAGTTGGGTCCTCATTCATAGGTGAAACGAGTAACACGGTCACTATATATGTCTTTTAGGTTTCTTCTGCTCATTTTGTAGACTACTACGTAAAATGACCTTGCATGTTCTATGCTCCATTATTACAGATGACAAGGCAGGCGATGAACGTGTCAATCACTGTCGTACACTCCATGACTGCACACTAAAACTCAAGGTCTATAACAGCGAAACGTATATCATGTTCTGGGACTCGTTCCAAAAAATATACACCGTTCCGTAAGCAATAGAAATGCCTCCTTTATGACCTGCGCTCTCAACAAAACCTAAATACCTTACATCTCTCTTCTTTCATCCATTACAGATGCATTAAATTAAAGTGAGTTTCTAAGAATGCTTTGTGCTAAGAGCGACTTTCGGCAGATACGTGTTATCAATCAGTCATGTTACTTAGACAATAAAGCAAAACTGACAGAATAATATACAAAGCAGAGCCATTCATCTCCCATCAGAGGTGGAAAAGACAATCGCTTGCTCAATTTACAATGCCATAATCTGCACACCTCCCTCTGCCCACGAGTTAAGCTGCCTTCTGCTGTACCGTAAAAGCCTGTAATGAATTTTAAAGTGGAACAGACCAAGAATGCACCAAGCAGATAATTTCAATCATAAAGCAATAAGTTGCCCAACCGCACACCAAACCGTTAGGTGAGGACTGGTAATGGGAGTAGACAGGGTGATCATACAGCTCATCTGCTGTGATATGTACTGGACATTGATTTGTAATATCATTAAATAATTGGGCTCCATCAAAAAAGTATCTGCCACTATCAATATATTTCTCTCAAGTTATAAAGTTTTTTTTTCTACTGTGGTCTTCTAATTCCCATGGGGTTGTAGAGAGTTATCCAGATGTGGGGTATATTACATAAATTTTACCTTCTCCAAAACTTTTTATCGGCAAGACATGTAAATCCATAAGAAGAGAAACTTAGGATGCGACTGCCCAGCGGTGGACATACCATTGGGGCAACCTGTGCAGTCGCCCAAGGTCCAAGATGTAGAGGAGCCACTATCACCTCCAAAACAGGTGGAATTTTGCATTCTGATCAATTGGGCTGCAAGCGCCCATATATTGTCCTCTACTGTCTGGGCCCACCAGTGTGATTGCATCCTTTGCTTAGCGGAAGCACTCATCCTGAGAACTGAAAATTGATAGGGTAAACCAATGGGCACCAAAGTAGTGAGCACCGGTGTTTGAAGGCACAAGTACACAAACTTGGCAAATTGGCACAGCATTCTGCCATCTTTGCATTAAGCAACATACCCACTTGAATTGGTGTGAATTGATAAGTGGGACCCAGTCCATTGGTCACGACAGTAATCTGTAGCCGTTGTACGGGAGTCGTGAGAACCGCCTCATACCTGATGACCATGGCTCTTCTCTTGATTAGGTGGCCTGGCATGATGTCATTATTGGAACATGTTGGACCTGTGATGTGGGGCCAAACTGCCTAATCAAGAGAAGAGTCACGGATGCGGCTTCCACCTTTGCTTAAAGGAAGAACACCAACTGTGCACTAAAAATGATGACCTAAACCAATGGGCAGCAGAGCAGTGGGCATCAGGAACAAGTGTCCAGAGACAGACACAAGTACACAAACTGGGACATTACGTCAAAGCTTTGTGTCATCTTTGCATCAAAGAGCAGAAAAAGCATTTGTACTAAAATTTGTGCGAATTGATTTGTGGGACCCGTTCTATTGGTCACGTGAATAATCTCTAGCCATTGTAAGGGAGTCGTAAAACCGCCTCATACCTGATAATATCGGTGGCTCTTCTTTTGATTAGGTGACCTGGCGTGATGTCATGGTTGCAGCATGACGGCCTAATCAAAAGAAGTATCGTGGATGTCGTCAGGTGATCAGAGGTCCCATACCGCGGCTAGAGATTAATGTCACCTGTCATAGCTGATGGACCATTCCTTTCAAATTGATTTGCACTATCCTAGTGGTCATGCTTTTTCTGCTGTTTAATGCAAAGATGCCGCAACACTTTGCCAATTTCCCTAGTTTGTCTACTTGTGTCTATTTTTGGAGACTTATTCCTGATGCCGTCTGCTCTGCTGCCCATCACTTTTAGTGCTTAGTACGAGTGCTTCCTCTATGCAAAGGAACCAGCTGCATCCTTGATTTCTTCTCTCATAGCTTTATTTGCTTTGCCAATCAAAAGTTTTGGGAAAGGTAAGATTCACACCAATTCAGACTGCCATGAGAGGTGGTGAGTTCTCCTTCAATGGAAGTCTTCAAATAGAGGCTGGACAGACCTCTGTCTGGGATAGTTTAGTGATTCCTGCATTGAGCAGGGGGTTGGACACGATGACCCTGGAGGTCCCTTCCAACTTTAACATTCTAGGATTCTATGACTCAAATACCCATCATTACTAAATGGCAATCATCTACTACAGTAACTTGTATTTCTTCATTACTCTGAGCCTTTTTGTACAAAAGCAAAAGCTAAATGGCAGAGGAGCGCAAGCAACCCTACCATCCTACCATGCTCCTTCATCTTCAGTTGACAATTTTACTCTGTTCATGCTTCCATTTTTCCTTTTCCGTCAGATTTCCTTTGCTCTTTAACAGACAGAATAATGTAGCATGGCATGCTGTGATAGAAGAAAATGGAAACCTAATTGGACCCACATAAATCAATCTTAACTGTGTAAACTGAAGCCATGACACCAGCGACAACACAATCTTGGTTGTGCCGCCAGCAAAGATTGGCATGTACAGGTGCTTCTCACTAAATTAGAATATCATCAAAAAGTTAATTTATTTGAGTTCTCCAATACAAAAAGTGTAACTCAAATATTATTTAGAAAAATTACAAGCAGAGTGATCTATTTCACATGTTTATTTCTGTTAATGTTGATGATTATGGCTTACAGCCAATGAAAACCCAAAAATCATTATCTCAGTAAATTAGAATACTTTATAACACCAGCTTGAAAAATGATTTTAAAATCTGAAATGTTGTCCTCCTGAAATGTATGTTCAGTAAATGCACTCAATACTTGGTTTTTACTTTTGGGCTTTCATTGGCTGTAAGCCATAATCATCAACATTAACAGAAGTAAACACTTGAAATAGATCACTCTCTTTGTAATGACGCTATAATATATATATATATATATATATATATATATATATATATATATATATATATATATATATATATATAATTTTGTATTGAAGAACTGAAATAAATTATATTTTTGATGATATTCTAATTTGGTAAGAAGCGCATGTATCTCGCCTTGTTTTGCTAGTGGCACAGACGATGACCCACATTTCCTATTGCTATCTTAGGGTGTACTTGGACCTGGCATGTAGAAGATGTGTACAGTTTATTACAATTGTGCACATTGTTAGTTTTGGCTCAGTTTCCTTGATGTTAGGTACTTACGCCAACTCTCCGTAGGCTTATTTTAGGCTATATATTTGCACATAAAAAGTGTCACGCACCGATGATGAATCTGATGCACTTTTAGACTTTTTTTTTTAAAGCCGGGCATTTCGTCTAGACACTTTGGAAACATGCCTAAAGACTTACGCACATCTGTTCTTTTTGGCTCAAATCTATCATTTCATTTGCTCCACAAAAAAAATGTGGAAGATATCTGGCGCAACGACGTTAGTAAACACGGACCTTTCCATCTTGTCAGTGGTATGCTCACTCAAGATCCAGTTAGAAAAAGTTTGCCTATATGAAACCAGTGGAGAGAAAAGTGTCCCAGTGTCATAGGAAGCAATCAAATCTGGCGCCCAATTTTTTTCCCTTTCTACCTGCAGTAGATATTTTTTTATTTAGGAGGCTCATAAATGATAGAAAAATTTACGTCTGAAATTCGAGCACTAGAAGAGTAATAATAACCCTACAATACGATCACTGGTTTCATGATGAGAGCTGCGTGTTTTATGTACCCCAGCCCTTTAACTTAGCAGTACCTTGAGTGAGACCGCCAAATCTGCAGGAGGTAAAGCTATCTATCTCTGTCCTGGGGTGGCCATGTCTGTTTACAATATCCCATACAGAATCGTCTCTGCCCGAAAATGAAATGAATATAAAAGAGCCTGTGATGTTTGCATGCCAGCTATCGGGAAGTATGTATATGAGCAGATCCATTATTGATTACAGTCTGCAGTCAGGTCCACCTGCTGCTGCTCTCATCTTACTGCATGAATAAAACATGAATACACAGGAGGGATCAGAGGAAATATACTGGAGACTAAAGTGCTGGAGACACATATGGGAGAAGGAGCAAGTGTAAGATTAAAATGAAGGAAAGGTATAGACGACAATTGCACTTTGCATAGAAGGTATCCTACATCTTCTCAGTGGGGTCACTCTAAAAGTCAAACTGTAAATGATACATTTAGAGAGTAACCGAGGTATATCAAAGTCCAGTACACGTATATGTACCACTGCTCTGTCACTAGCTCCTTATGTTTCTGTCACTAGCTCATTATATTTCTGTTACTAGCTCACTATTCTGTCACTATTCTGTCACTGGCTACTTATGTTTCTGCACTAGCTCATTATGTTTCTATCACTAGCTCCTTATATTTCTGTCACTAGCTCATTATATTTCTGTTACTAGCTCATTATTCTGTCACTGGTTCCTTATGTTACTGTCACTAGCTCATTATTCGGTCACTGGCTCCTTATGTTTCTATCACTAGCTCCTTATATTTCTGTCACTAGCACCTTATGTTTCTCTCACTAGCTCATGATGCCATTATTCTGTCACTGGCTCCTTTTTGAGCTCTTTGATCAAAAAACGCTGACTAAGTACCTTGTGTTTTTAACGTTTGCAGCAATAATAGAGCTACAATCCTACGTCACTGACAAAAGGAAACAAGGAAAAGAGATGAAAGCAAGAGGGGTGAGAGCAGCTGGTCAGGAGTTTAAGAGGAAGTAGACCTGGGCTGCCAGGGTCTTTTCAGAGATGTAGTATTGTAGCTCTAATGATGACTCATGCATGGAAACAAGACCTCCTGCTTCTACATAGAGCCTAGAGGATTCTTCTAATCTGTTTTTAAATCACGTGATGGCATAGACCAAATGGAAAAGAAAATAATTAACTGGGTAGAAAGGTAAAATTAGAAATTTTAAGTACACAGTGCTGTATAATATGATGACTGCAATATATTAAGAAAAAAACTTTGTTGGGAGGAGGGCTTCTTTAAGTAATTATGTCCAAGAAAATCCCTCTGTAACAGCACCATTAATGTTTTCTCACTTTCACAGCACATGTGATAACTAAGGGTGAGATTTCTGTGAACGCACCAACGAGCCACGATAGGAAATTAGCACTAGGACATTGCCATGTCCCATTGACTTCTCTCCAATGTACTCTGCTTTTTATAATGGCTGCTGACTACAATGGGTTAGACATGTACCCTCTCTCCCCCCAAAAAAATGGAAAACCAATGGGCACATTGCCATTGCAATAGTTCTAGTGATCGTTGGGGGTCACAGAGGTTTGGACCCCCTGATATGCCCTTGGTGGCATTGTCCTCAATATCGGAGGGGAAGAACTTCTTAATGTGGACATTTTGCTTCAAAGATGAGTAGCAAGTGGCCACCGGACAGCTCCAGCATAGAAAACAATCTAACTGATTTATCAATTCAGTTGCCTTCCATCACGCTTTTCTTCCTCCTTTATCCCCCCCTATTAACACACATGGGTTCTCTTTTTTTATTTCCTACGGCAAATTGAAATTTTCCACCATGAATCCGAGGTCTACATTTTATAACACAGTCATAATTTTCAGACTAGGTGGTCTTTTGTCGCAAATCACACATCTGAAGCTTCAAATTTCCATCAGCCTTGTCGTAAAAGATGAGAAAATTATCTGAAATCACATTTCACACAGAAAATTCATCAAATATTGGCTTTACCAGTCGGGGATACATCGAGGAATGCCCTGAACATAATTGCCACGTCAAAAGCTAAATTTTTCCTTTACATCATTTATTCAGCCAGTCCCTTATCTGCACAGTAGGCACCATGGCGAGATAATGGCGAGACGCGCCTCGCTGCTGCTCTCATTAGAAATAATACCGGCAGAACTATGTCGAAACTACATCACCCCTCTTTTGTTGTGTTATTAGATTATATAGTTTTCTGCGGATTACACCTTTTCTGCTCGGGGTAAAAAAAGCAGCAATTGAAGCCCATAAGTTAATAACACTATATATAAGGCATTACGGTTCTCATAAAGGACTGAGCCAGCTCGGGGCGTACTATCTCGTCACATAACACAAAAACCTCAATTAGTGTCTCCATTTTCCATTAATTCAGCTGCCCAGTGAGAAGTTTTAATCTAGTTCAGATCTTATAAATTGATTTAAGTAGAATTTCTGCAGAAAAGAAAAAAAAAATCTTTTCCGTTTTAAAGAGACTTAAAAAAAATGTTTGATACATTAGAGATGAATGGGGTGGAAGTAATGAAGACGAATAGAAAGAATTAAACTTTAAGACCGATCCCTTGATAAAAGGCATTGGGAACTTGAATTAAAATGGATCTGTCATCAGATTTCACGATATAATAACAAATAGAGCTCTTAGAGCTGATGGGGCAGGTGTAATTACTCTAAAAATCTATCTCAGTAGAGCTGTATCATCATTTTGAAAGTTTAGCTCAAACTCCACCTACCTACCCTGATTCATAACTTCTCAGTGTCCCTGGAGCTGAGGATTCTCTGCTTACTTATCCTGATTGATAGCTCCTCATTGACCCTCCTTTCTGCTGCTGCTGAATCTCTGATTACCTAGCCTTAATGACAATTCCTCAGTGTCCCTCCTCCCTGCTGCGGAGGAATCTCTTCTTTCCAATCCTGGTTGATAGCTTATCGTTGACCCTCCTTTCTGCTGCTACTGAATCTCTGATGACCTAGCCAGCCTGAATGACAACTCTTCAATGCCCCTTCGCCCTGCTGCTTGGACCTCACAATGCTCAGTACAAGATGCAGTTGTCAGTTAGGCTGGCTGGGTAGGTGGACATTGAATACCCCTAGACTCATGGGCGTGCCGCTCTCACTCGTTGGCTGGACCCATAAAATTATATATTAATGCCTGGTTGGTGGGAAAACTTACAAACAGATTATACAGCAAGTCTGACATAGATTTGCTGAGTAAGTACTCCTACTTCATCAGGTCGAATAGATCTATTTAATAATATGTACAGTTTAGATTATGAATTGGGGTAAAATCTTTTTTAATTGCAATACTAAGCACTGCCCAAAGTAGAATACAAAGTCTTAGATTGAAGTGACTCAAAATGAGAAACTTTTTTTTCGCATCATTTGATAAATTCCCCCAATATTTATCTTCTGTTCATAAGCGCCGGACCGCACCTTTCCTTTGAACAGTTGTCACTGAAGGCTGGATTAGTTTGTGTGCCTTACACTATCCATTTGGGATTACCTGACTCCGTCACTTATGGATTTACCTGGGGGCTAATTACAGTAATATATCTAGTCCCTACATCATATCACTCACTTAGTGTTTCGAGGCAACATACCATTGGTAAAACCAGTGCCCGAGAGGTAAGGGGGTCCAAAACTACCTTCAAAGTAGGTGGAATTGGGCAATATGATGAGATATTGGACTGCAAAGGGCCCATATATTGTTCTTGCACAGGGGCCTTTTTTTGGTCCAGTTTAGTTAATTCACTGATGTCAATCCAGACCAGTTCCATCATAGATATTAGTGTGTATGCAATCATAAGAACATAAGAAACACTACTCCGATATAGTCAGCAATTCTATGGGTTGTTGCACCAATATCCAGTCTGCACATGTCCAAGAAGCCCCAGAATGTTCAATGGAGCAGAGCGTATCACTGCTTCATCATGTAACCAGGGAGAAACCAAACAATTGTTCTCAACTCCTCATTCTTGAAAGCAAACTTACCTTCATATATTTAGTTATTGTGCCGCAGTAAATTGTCATTTTCATGCACGCTTGTGCAGCTCATGTTTCCGATGGCGAGATTTGCCCTTGGATGAACAAAGCCTTTTCAATGTATTCAATTTCTGCATCTAAATCAAAAATACATCTGTTTGGCACAATCTACAATGGCGGTGATGCTTCTCATTCACACGTTGTACGTTTATGTGTCATCATGTATACATATTCTAAGGATAAAAGGTGACCGACAACTAATATTGGGGCAGATTATTCAGAATAAGCAGGAATATAGATCCAATAACTTATTTTACACTAACACCTTGATGGATGAGACCAACTCCTCCGCAACGTCCAGGCAGCTCCAAGAAATACAGAAGCTCTCCTGGACTTGTGGAAGAATTGGCCAGCCTCCCAGGAGACACACAACCTTCTTCCCCTTTGCTGTGATGAGCCCTGGTCATTCATTGATTGGGCACAATTATACCAACTGCTAAATTCCATCTTTTTAAGCAGCAATGGAGACAAAGTTGCAGCTTTGGGCACCATTAAGTAAATGAAAGAATCTCAAAACCATTCACTCCTGCCCATCTCTACAGGTCTATATCGGACAAAGCCATTCACCCCAGCCCATCCCCACAGGTCTACGTCAGACAAAGCCATTCACCTCAGCCCATCTCTACAGGTCTATGTCAGACAAAGCCATACACCCCAGCCCATCTCTAGAGGTCTACATCAGACAAAGCCTTTCACCCCAACCCATCCCTACAGGTCTACATCAGACAAAGCCATTCACCCCAGCCCATCCCCACAGGTCTACATCAGACAAAGCCATTCACCCCAGCTCATCTCTACAGGTCTACATCAGACAAAGCCATTCACCCCAGCCCATCCCCACAGGTCTACGTCAGACAAAGCCATTCACCTCAGCCCATCTCTACAGGTCTATGTCAGACAAAGCCATACACCGCAGCCCATCTCTAGAGGTCTACATCAGACAAAGCCTTTCACCCCAACCCATCCCTACAGGTCTACATCAGACAAATCCATTCACCCCAGCCCATCCCCACAGGTCTACGTCAGACAAAGCCATTCACCCCAGCCCATCTCTACAGGTGTACGTCAGACAAAGCCATTCACCCCAGCCCATCCCTACAGGCCTACGTCAGATAAAGCCATTCACCCCAGCCATTCACCCCAGCCCACCTCTACAGGTCTACGTCAGACAAAGCCATTCACCCTCACTTATCCCAACAGGTCTATGTCAGACAAAGCCATTCACCCCAGCCCATCTCTACAGGTCTACGTCAGACACCATCCATTCAGGCAAGAGTTACCACTTTTCAGGCGTAAAAGTAAAATTGTAGCATGTTTCCTTGGATCCTACCTGAATTTTCACCCACCACCTCACAGAGGAAACATACTTGTTCAAACTTGTTTTCTGCTGATACCTGAAACATTTGCAGCACCCCAGAGTCCTGGTCGTTGCAGTACTGTGGCTCCGCCACTATGGGGAGCTACGGTGCGTCTGATGGCACTGAAGGAGCTCATCTGATCAGGTATCACAGACACCAATATATTTCACAGCTGGGCCTCCGGGGGGAGCTAAGGGTGCTATTCATTAGGCCACTCCCCACCATAGTGGGTAAACTGGGGGTCAGGCAGGAAGTTAGATCAGAAAGCTGACTGGATTGGACGAAGCAACACCTGGTGGCAGAGGGTGTTGTGGAGGAAGAGACAGTAGGGTCTCTGTCAGGGGTGGGATCCTGACAGAGGCTTGGCATTGAAAAGAACGTAACGGGTCCGCGCCAGCTCCGGGAAGCGGCGGGGCCCAAGAAAGGACTAGAAGCGGGATAGATTGTGCTGAGTGAGAAACGAGATCAAGCAATAGGAGAATACCAGTAGGGGTCGTGCTGTAAGACCGGAGCAACACCCTACTGAGGCGCACTACCGGTGGCCGGAACGCCGAGGGAGTATCATAACATTCAGCTTCAAGCAATACTCTAAACAGCGGCAGGACAGTCAGTCTAAGGCGGGCTGTCTCACACAAATCACCTATGAAGTCTTGGGGGGCACCTTGTGGAGAGGGGCGACTCTAGGGTCCCGGAAGAGCTCCGAGCCTACCCGTCAAACGGGTGCCGTCCCAACCAGAACAACAGGGAGGGACGGAGGATTAGAAGAACATCATTTAATCGAGTTGTGAGGGAACTTAAGAAACAGACACAACGGTTGTGGGGACTTTCCGTAAGCACAGCAGGGAAGGACCGCAACACATAGCGCTAGAAGGAAGGCACCGATTTCCACCTGTGAAGAGAGCTCTGGAGGTGCCATCGGACCGGCCGGACTTGCGCAGCCTGGTGAACCGTATTCTGGACTGAGGACCCAGAGATCTTCAGTAAAGAGGTAAAGAGACTGCAACCTGGTGTCCTCGTTATTTACTGCACCGCACCACCACCACTGCTATTTATACGTATTATAGACTGAGCGCCCCACGGCAGGGTCACGGACCGGGGCCTAGCCGCCATGACAACCCCAGAGCAGAGACTCAGAGGCCCGGTACCGGGTAACCCCTCGGCCCTGCGGCGGTGGGGGCGCCACAACTTGGCGTCACGAACAGGATCTACTTAAGCTTGAAAAATCAGGTCATGTGTGCCTTGGAACTGTGATTTATTGTGCTTGGACTGTACTTTATTGCAAAGACTGTGGATTGCCACTTGCCGCCAAAAGTTCGCGCCAAAACCGCCGCAATTACAGCGCTAAGGAGAGCGCAGGAGAAGAAGAAGGGCGTGGAAGTGGGCGTGAACAAGCTGAAGAGCGCGAAAGACAATGGCCGCCCAGTCTAAGTATTTCTGCCCCTTGAGGACGTGTCCGTCAGCAGCTGAGGTCCGCCTCCTGATCCTCAATGGGGGGCAGAGACAAAGAAAACGAAACCGCCCACGAAGGAGAGAGCGGGAAAAGGACCAGGAAGAAGAAGTGAGCGACATGGAGGAAGCCATGGCGAGCCGCCCGGAGCCGGACCGCGGGGTCGGAGCAGAGGACTCCCCCAGCCACCCGGAGGGGCACCGCAACCAGGCCTCCACCGCTGATGCTGAATTCCTGCAGGCCGGAGTGGACGAGCTCAGCGACCGACCCCGGCGGACGCAGCTGAGCACTGGGGCCGGGTGGAAGAAGGCCATCATCAGGAGCCTCGCCAGACATCTGTCGGCAGCCTCATCTGGTCCGGAGCAGGAAAGAAGTCCCAGCGCTCCGAAGCTGGAAAGCAAGGCCCTGCCGGAAAGCGAGATGCTGCGAGCAGAGATGACAACGTCGCAGCACGAGGCCCTGCAGCCAGCATTCCAGACTCCAGCGGAGACGGAGCAGACCGGCACCGGAGGGACCGCATCTGAAGCAGGTATGAAGGACGACCCTGCCCTGATGACTGACACCACTCCCGCGACTGCTAGTGCCGCAGCTGCTGACTCCGTTCCAGTGACTGATTTTGCAGCAGCCGCTATCTCTGCTGCAGCAAATGCCCATACTCAAGCTGCGCAGACCTTCATCGCTGCGCATGACCTAACCGTACATGAAAGACGGATTAACGGCGTTTGTCCAGCACTGGGTGTAACCCTGGACCTCACTTTGCCCAGGCCAAGAAGGGTTAAGTGCCAGGTGCAGCCCTGGAAGCCGTCCAACTAAACCTCGGAAACCTGAAACTGTACATAGTTAACTGTTTGTTTCCCTGCTTTTTGCTACTTTAAACCCGACCTGGGTTATTCTTAAAGGGATCCCTTTGTTTACCCGGGATCCCTTCTTCTGCTTTTTTTGTTTTGTTTCCTGTTTATTCATCACTGAAAGAACTGCTGGATCATGAACAGTGCATGATACAAACTGCTTGTAAATAGTTTGCACCTTCTTAAAGGGGCTTCTTACTGGTTCTACTTAAAGAAGGACTCTTTGTGAAGATACCACACTGGAACCTTTGCTGAGTATGGACTGGTAGCTTGAGAAGATACGCTACCTCATAGAGACTTGGTCCCCTCTTAAAGGGGATGTTCATTTGTTGCGCTTAAACCGTGATATTGCTTTAGGATTGGAAGCAATAATGTCTTGACCAAAGAAAGTGATGATAATGTTTACATGGGAAAGTTATATGTATTTAATTAGTTAATTGTGAAGAAATACTGATGATGTTCTCTGAGAAGAAAAAGGTGAAAGATAGAAGAAGGATGCAGTGGGCCCGTAGGGATAGACGTGGTGTCCAGCATGCATGATAGAGAGAAAGATAAAGAGAAGGCTTAATGTTCAATAGAAAATGTTTTGATGATGTTGATAGATAGTTAGGATAGAAGGTGAACCCTGAGTCCTCATAGGAGTCATGCAGAGATGGCTCAGTGCTCTTAAACTGAAAGTAATGTTATGTTCTATACTGTGTATAGTAGTTGAAAAGGCAGTAGGCCCTGGCTGAACGGGGCGGTCCTGTAACCGAAAGGAGAGGCAGTAGGTCTGGTGCCGATAGGACAGGCGGTCCTGCAGATCCAAAGTAGGAGAATGTAAAAGTTAAAATACCTTATAATGTGATTATAGGAAGGTCTTTAGTGGATAAAGAGTGTATGTCCTTAAAGGCAAAGTTACATTATTGTTCAACAATTTTGCACTTAGTAGAATACCCGGTTGGGTAAGAGAAGCTAATTATAGCATGTTGCTATGATGTTTAACCATGTTTGTAACGTTCAAGTGTCCGTACCTCCCATAAAGGGAAGCCTGTTCAAGTATACTATTTGTTATTGCACTCAACAAAATTGTATGTCTTTTTGCTAACTTGTATTGTTGTTTTCTTCCCAGTCCCGGAGTACTGTGTTTAACCAGGGGGGAGTGCAGCGCCCCAGAGTCCTGGTCGTTGCAGTACTGTGGCTCCGCCACTATGGGGAGCTACGGTGCGTCTGATGGCACTGAAGGAGCTCATCTGATCAGGTATCACAGACACCAATATATTTCACAGCTGGGCCTCCGGGGGGAGCTAAGGGTGCTATTCATTAGGCCACTCCCCACCATAGTGGGTAAACTGGGGGTCAGGCAGGAAGTTAGATCAGGAAGCTGACTGGATTGGACGAAGCAACACCTGGTGGCAGAGGGTGTTGTGGAGGAAGAGACAGTAGGGTCTCTGTCAGGGGTGGGATCCTGACAGAGGCTTGGCATTGAAAAGAACGTAACGGGTCCGCGCCAGCTCCGGGAAGCGGCGGGGCCCAAGAAAGGACTAGAAGCGGGATAGATTGTGCTGAGTGAGAAACGAGATCAAGCAATAGGAGAATACCAGTAGGGGTCGTGCTGTAAGACCGGAGCAACACCCTACTGAGGCGCACTACCGGTGGCCGGAACGCCGAGGGAGTATCATAACATTCAGCTTCAAGCAATACTCTAAACAGCGGCAGGACAGTCAGTCTAAGGCGGGCTGTCTCACACAAATCACCTATGAAGTCTTGGGGGGCACCTTGTGGAGAGGGGCGACTCTAGGGTCCCGGAAGAGCTCCGAGCCTACCCGTCAAATGGGTGCCGTCCCAACCAGAACAACAGGGAGGGACGGAGGATTAGAAGAACATCATTTAATCGAGTTGTGAGGGAACTTAAGAAACAGACACAACGGTTGTGGGGACTTTCCGTAAGCACAGCAGGGAAGGACCGCTGTTGTGATTCGGTTCGTGGGCTCCCCCGGTGGTCTCTTGTGGTACTGGTGTCCTGCAAGCTTTGCCTTCTCAGTTCACCTGTTCCTATCAGGATGTGGGAGTATCCTATTTAACCTTGCTCCTCAGTCATTCTAATGCTGGCCATCAATGTATCCAGAGTGATTCTGTTGCATGTTCCTGCTCCCAGTTTTCTGCTCAGCTAAGTTGGACACTTTAGTCCTTAAGTCTATTTTTGTATGTTTTGTCCAGTTTGCACTTATGTGAATCTCTGCAGCTGGAAGCTCTTGTTGGGCTGAAATTACCACTCTAGTGGCATGAGTTGTCACATGAGTTAAGGTAATTTCAGGATGGTGTTTTGAAGGGTTTTGCAGCTGACCGCGAAGTCCTCTGTTGTATCTTTCTGCTATTTAGTTAGCGGGCCTCTCTGTGCTAAATCTGCTTTCATACTACGTGTGTCTTTTCATCTGCTCTCACCGTTATTACATGTGGGGGGCTGCTATCTCCTGTGGGGACATTCTCTGGAGGCAAGCCAGGACTGTGTTTTCTTCTACCAGGGGTAGTTAGTTCTCCGGCTGGCGCGCGGCATCTAGAGACAACGCAGGAATGCCCCCTGGCTACTTCTAGTGTGGTGTGTAGGTTTAGCATCGCGGTCAGCTCTAGTTTCCATCACCCGAGAGCTTGTCCGTTTATTCTATGCTTCTGATGTTTCCTTGCCATTGGAAACCATAACAGTGGGTTGGCCATACTGTTATGGTTTCCAATGGCAAGGAAACATCAGAAGCATAGAATAAACGGACAAGCTCTCGGGTGATGGAAACTAGAGCTGACCGCGATGCTAAACCTACACACCACACTAGAAGTAGCCAGGGGGCATTCCTGCGTTGTCTCTAGATGCCGCGCGCCAGCCGGAGAACTAACTACCCCTGGTAGAAGAAAACACAGTCCTGGCTTGCCTCCAGAGAATGTCCCCACAGGAGATAGCAGCCCCCCACATATAATAACGGTGAGAGCAGATGAAAAGACACACGTAGTATGAAAGCAGATTTAGCACAGAGAGGCCCGCTAACTAAATAGCAGAAAGATACAACAGAGGACTTCGCGGTCAGCTGCAAAACCCTTCAAAACACCATCCTGAAATTACCTTAACTCATGTGACAACTCATGCCACTAGAGTGGTAATTTCAGCCCAACAAGAGCTTCCAGCTGCAGAGATGCACATAAGTGCAAACTGGACAAAACATACAAAAATAGACTTAAGGACTAAAGTGTCCAACTTAGCTGAGCAGAAAACTGGGAGCAGGAACATGCAACAGAATCACTCTGGATACATTGATGGCCAGCATTAGAATGACTGAGGAGCAAGGTTAAATAGGATACTCCCACATCCTGATAGGAACAGGTGAACTGAGAAGGCAAAGCTTGCAGGACACCAGTACCACAAGAGACCACCGGGGGAGCCCACGAACCGAATCACAACAGACCGCAACACATAGCGCTAGAAGGAAGGCACCGATTTCCACCTGTGAAGAGAGCTCTGGAGGTGCCATCGGACCGGCCGGACTTGCGCAGCCTGGTGAACCGTATTCTGGACTGAGGACCCAGAGATCTTCAGTAAAGAGGTAAAGAGACTGCAACCTGGTGTCCTCGTTATTTACTGCACCGCACCACCACCACTGCTATTTATACGTATTATAGACTGAGCGCCCCACGGCAGGGTCACGGACCGGGGCCTAGCCGCCGTGACAACCCCAGAGCAGAGACTCAGAGGCCCGGTACCGGGTAACCCCTCGGCCCTGCGGCGGTGGGGGCGCCACACATTTACCTTTCAAAAATTTAGGGTAAATTCTGAGGATATGCTGTGAATATCTATGATGAGTTGGAGGGTAAATGCAGGGACATGTGTATAAAGTAGTAACAATAGTATCAAAATCTTCTGTTTTCTATTCATGAGGTTTGGATAACTTGTCCAGGACTTGCAGTATTTTCACTTTGTGAAACATAACAAAATTTACTGTATATGAATATGACCCATAATTGTGTCCCCACTTTGAACTCCCAGACACGCTGGCTTAATATATTCTACACATTGCCCTGAGCCAGAAATGTTTATCAACAGTGGAAACAAGTACAACAGATTTTTTGCTAAAGGCTAAATAAAACCAATGACCTAAAAGTTCGTCTTTTACTGGCCATCACATGAACTGCTCTATTCAAGCTAAAAAAAAGCCTATAAAGTGTAATTGTACAGTATACACATTAGGGAGACTGGCTCTCCTTAAGGAGACTAACTATATATGGAGTGCTTTTGGACAAGTAACCAGAGGAAAATATGCAACTTAGCTCTCTCCGGAAAGGAAGGAAAACTTTCTTCTTAGTGACACTTAGAGGAGGTAGCTAACTTGTAAGTCAATGTCCGAACTTTTAACAAGTCTTACCCTTAAACAGCTGTCTGTAGATGGCTGGCTGACTTGGTTCATATCCCTAGTGACTAATAGAATGGTATTCAACTGGGAGAAAAGCAAGATTCTACAACCGGAAAAAATGAAAATTAGACATACAGAATGGGAGGAATAGAACTAAGCAACAGCATGTGTGAAAAAGACTTGGGCATACTAATAGATCACAGACTGCACATGAGTCAACAGTGTGATGCAGCAGCAAAAAAAGGCAAACACAGTTCGAAGATGTATTAAGAGAAGAATAGAGTCTAGATCAAGTGAAGTAATTATCCCCCTCTACTCCTCCTTGGTCAGGCCTCATCTGCAATACTGTGTCCAGTTCCGGGCACCACATTTTATAAAAAAACATTGAAAAATTGGAGCATGTTCAGAGAAGAGCTACCAGGATGGTGAATGGACTGTAAACTATGTCCTACAAGGAACAGTTAAAGGATCTGGGAATGTTTAGCTTGCAAAAAAGAAGGCCAAGAGGAGACTTAATAGCTGTCTACAAATATCTGAAGGGCTGTCACAGTGTAGAGGGGTCATCCTTATTCTCATTTGCACATGGAAGCACAAGAAGCAATGGGATGAAATTGAAAGGGAGAAGATACAGATTACATATGAGAAAAAACTTTTTGACAGTGAGGGTGATCAATGAGTGGAACAAGCTGCCACGAGCGGTGGTGAGTTCTCCTTCAATGGAAGACTTCAAACAGAGGCCGGACATACATCTGTCTGGGATGGTTTAGTGAATCCTGCATTGCGCAGGGGGTTGGACATGATGACCCTGGAGGTCCCTTCCAACTCTAACATTCTATGATTCTTATGTTGCAACACTTGATAAAGGGTCAGATATTGACATACAGGGCAGCTAAAACCACTGCGCATCAATAGCCTGGAGGGAGCTGATTAGTATGCAGCTTACTTTATACTGCTGTGGTGCTAGAAATTATCAGCAGATGGTAAATTTGACACTGGTAAAATCTAAATCAAATTGTAAACTATCCGGTGATACACGAGTGTTAATACTTCACGTCCTATCAACATTTTGTTTTCTTTGTGGGCTCATTATTATCAGGCTATGGGTCTGTTTGTATCATATAGTCTGCATCCTAT
The DNA here is from genome assembly GCF_051348905.1 of Ranitomeya variabilis. Taxonomy (NCBI): domain Eukaryota; kingdom Metazoa; phylum Chordata; class Amphibia; order Anura; family Dendrobatidae; genus Ranitomeya; species Ranitomeya variabilis. Next base: position 284,290,546 of record NC_135235.1, read on the forward strand.
TCATATTCCACAACCCATCCTAAACACTGGCCCACATTCTGCTGATGGATTAACATGGCAGCCTTGGATTTTTCATTATTTTAACAATGACTCTCTAATGACTCACGTTATGTATAGCACTTTGTATGTTGCTCCATGAAACAGTTTGGTTCTTCCACAAAGTATTTTGCAGTATATGATTCTTGCATGAGGTCCATTTTTCGGTTTCTCCATGAGACACAGTATGGTTCTACAATGAAGCATGTTGTTTGGTTCTTCCAATGAGCACTTTGCATGGTTCCAGGAGGCACTTTGTTTGGTTCCCCAAAGAGGCACTTTGTTTCCACTACAAGGCATTTTATTTGATTTCTCCATGAGACACTTTATATGATTACTCCATAAGAAATGTAGTATGGTCCCCCAATGAGGCAAGCTGTGTGGTTCCTCCATTAGGCATGTTGTATGGCTTTTCCTCTAAGCATTTTATATGGTTCCTCCAGATGGCACTTTGCTTGGATCCTTTACAAGGCACTTTATATGTTTTCTCTATGAGACACTTTATATGATTTCTGTATGAGACGCTTTGACTTTGGTCCCTCCACAAGGCACGTTGTATGTGGTTCCTTCACAAGTCACTTTGTATGGTTCCTCCACAATGCACTTTATATAGTTCCTCTATGAGGCACTTGGTATGATTCCTCCATAAGCCATGTAGTATGCTTCCTTCATGAGGCACTTGGTATGATTCCTCCATAACTCATTTATGGTTCCTCCACGAGGCACACTGTAGGATTCCTCTAAAAGTAATGTAGTATGAATCCTCCATGAGGCACTTGGTATGATTCCTCCATATCTCTTGCAGTATGGTTCCTCCATGAGGCACGTTGTATGATTCCTCCATAAGTCATGTAGTATGGTTCCTCCATGAGGCACGTTGTATGATTCCTCCATAAGTCATGTAGTATGGTTCCTCCATGAGGCAGTTGGTATGATTCCTCCATAAGTCATGTAGTATGGTTCCTCCATGAGGCACTTGGTTTGATTCCTCCATAAGTCATGTAGTATGGTTCCTCCAGGAGGCACTTGGTATGATTCCTCCATGAATCAAGTGGTATGGTTCCTCTCTGAGGCACTTGGTATGATTCCTCCATAAGTCATGTAGTATGGTTCCTCCATGAGTCATGTTGTGTGGTTTCTCCTTAATGCACTGTATTATTTCCTAGAAACAGTGCTATAAAGAATCTCTCCTATAAATATACTCACCGATCACCATCTTCTCTAATATCCGGTGTCGTTCCGCTCCATGTAAGTCTATGGAGCCTTGGTCTGACCCTCCGTAGACTTACCGTACATTGTAAAAGCCACTTCTAGCTCACAGATAGCACGCAGTGTGATCTGGTGAGTCTGAATTGTTTTAACTTGACCCAGAAGAGGAGCGAAACGGCAATGGATACCGGAGAAGACCGGAGAAGACGGCAATTGGTGAAAATAATAGCATACTGACACTACACTAATATCTAAACTGTATATTTTTATGTAAATACTGCAGAACTAATTGCTCCTATAAAAGATACCTTCTAACATGTCACTAGCATGATGGTGGCTATTGCATTGGCTATGTAGGAAATGTTCGGAGCAGAGGTGTAGTCTTATCATGGTCTTTATACTATAGCTCTATATTCTGTGGTAGACCAAAGCAGTAAATTAACGAGGCGCAGCAGGCAATCCTTTCCTTCACATCAAACATCTCACATTACAGAGCAGCTGCTCTTTGGCTTTTGTAGACATCTATTTTTCAGTAATGGTACAAATAAGGAAGCCTCAATTAGCACTGACAATATTCCTGCTGCAAACGAGCCGAGAGCAGCATGGTTCAATGCAGATTAAAGGAGCCGGTCTGCAGGAACCTAAACTCCAGCATTACATAGGACACAATATCCCCAGCATAGGAATTCTGCCTCATTGATCTACAGACAGCAGGAACGAGAAAGACACACAATGTACTGGCTGCTGTGTAATTTACAAAAGACCTGTGGACACAACCGACAGCATCCAGGCACTTATTACATTTCCAACTTCGGAGCCGCAAACATAGAAATAATCACTAGTAGATCAGTCAAAATGCCTAATATTGTGTAGGTCACCCCGATGCCACCCAAAAAAGCTCTTGTCCCATCAAGGCATGGACCCAACAAGACCACTGAAGGTCCCCTATGGTATCCGTCATGGAGATGTTAAGTCCTGCAGGTTGGGACATGGGACCTCCATGGACTGGACTTATTTTTCCAGCACAGATACTCAATTGAATTAATATCATAAACCTTTATTTTTTACTATATGCTGCAATGCCATTATATTGCAGTATATAATATGAGCAATCAGACAATTGCAGGTTCAAGGGGATTAAAAAATAAAGTAAAAAAACATTTAAATATAAAAACAAATTTTGAAAAATTATAAAATTCCAAAAGCAATATTTTCCCCTATTAAAAATATCTAAAAATATAAATAAATAAGCATATTTGGTATCACCACATTTGTAAAAGTCCAGTCTATCAAAGTCTAAAAATAATTAACTAGTATGGTAAACACAGTTTGGAAAAAAAAATCTAAATACCAGAATTAAGGTTTTTCACTCACCTCGCCTCCCTAAAAAAACTCTCAACAACATAAAATTATGAAAATGTCACCTCTGCCACAAACTGATATCAGTAAAACCGTCAGCTCACCATGCAAACAAGAAGCCCCAGGGCATCAGTCTAAAGACACGCCCTGGAGGATCCTTTGAGCCACACCCCCTTGGCATAAAAATTTGTACTAAATAAAAAGGTCTATATCTCTGGAACCGTATGGCGGATTTAAAAAACAAAAACAAAAAAACCCCAGTAAGATGGTGTCAATCAAAATTACAAGCCCTCATATAGCCAAAAATAAGCTGTGTCAATCAACAAATAAAAAAGTTATGGCTTTTGGAAGGAAAAATGCAAACATAAAAATGAAAAATTGGTGGTGGAAGCAAGTGGCTAAGGAGACAGAGGAACATAGGCATGTGGATGTATTCATAAAGAGCAATGTATGTATGACGGCCATTTAGCAGAACACATAAATGAATGAATATTTTAGCAAATGGATTTATTTACTAAATAAAACAAAATTAATGCATTTACGTATTCAGGCATTTCAGTTTCACACATCAATCAACATAAATGTTAGTTAAGAGTCCCTGCTGTTTCGGCGCCCCCAGGCAAATGGAAATATATATTGGGATTATTCGGGTTATTGCAAAGTCAGCTGTGCAAAAAGAAGAGCTAATATTAATTATGAACGCGGCAAACATCCCTAGGGAGCGATCTCTAGAAAAGAACTAAGGAGAAACTGCAAGCAGCCATCCATTCATACGGTCCGACCTCTTCTGCTGCCACCTGCGAGGGGTCTTGCCCTTCTTCATTCTAGATATGTGACCTACAGATAGAAACATGTTACACAGAGTAGATCACAGCGTGATTTCTCTCATATGGAAATAGACAAATATTCATCCTCGCGTAATGAGTTTTACTCCTCTCCAGCAGAGACGAGAGAATACATTATAACTTCACTTCTATTTAAAAAAAAAATGTTGGAAATGTTCTATTAGAAGTTCTGCCCACCTAAAGAGGACCTGAATTCTACCCGGAATATAAAGATTTGTAAAATATTTTAATTGGCCCCATCGATCTCCTGACAAGTCTATGTGCTACACGCCTGTCCCGGATATCAAGGGTTCTGCTTCCTTCCCCTGGATCCACTGCCCTCTGTTGTGCTCCACGTTGTGTTTTGCAAGTTTCCTGGCGTGGACCAATGACATCATCTTTCTCGACCTATTTAAGGTCCATTAAGACACACACCTGTGTAATATTAGAAATGGCACATTGTATGTGGAGGGAGGAAAGAGGTCTTGTTCCATATTTTCATCTGTCTTCAGCCAATACTTGTCAACCTTCAAATATGGTTTTCTGGGAGACAGACGTTTGGTGTAGAAATCACTCTGTCAAAAGTTTTTACCGATAGCCATGCCATATTTGAAGAACATGCCCCTCCTTGCTAATTTTACGCCCCTCCTTGCTAATTTTATGCCCCTCCTTGCTAATTTAACGCCCCTCCTTGCTAATTTTATACCCCTCCTTATGCATTTTTCCCCTTGAAATGTGCAATTAGACACTTGGGCTCTACGTCATGACACAACATCCCGGGACCAAGCAGGGAAAGCTTTCCGGAGGTTTAGACTGTATCCAAGGGATATACCAACTTTTTCTTGACTCTGAGAAGTCTCTCCTATTATTCTCATTGATCTTCTCAAGTTACTTTTTCTACAAACACTAAAGTAGCAAAGGAGGAAGTGAAGAACCGGCTTAAGGGTCAAAAAGATCAGAAGTGGGGGGCGGCCGACATTTTGATATTTCAATTAGGAACGTCAGACTTGTGCAGCATATTATGGAAATTGCAGCTATTTTTCTCGTATTCATCTTTTTTGCTCTTTAAATGCCGGAACCAGTAAGAATATCAGTCACATTTTTGTATGCAGCGGTGACAGCTTTAAATATGACACAGAAAATATGCTGTCAGTCCTGTATAACGGCTCCCTGGTGTGCGCCAAGGACATCAAATCAGCAACAGTCTGTCTGTATCTTTGACAACAGCTGACGGAAACTTGTATAATTATCTCATAATCCCTCACCCCAAGGCTACTATAGTGGGGAAAGCCAACTGTATCTGCGCACTCTCTCTGGATCTTTCTCTTAGCCCTTGTCCACAAAAAAGTACTTTACCATTTACCATTTTCTGAGACTTTAAATTGCCGCCGTAATATCTACACAACTTGATCTGATAGCTGTGATAGATAGACTTTATTTAACATTATGCTATCTTTCTTTGAAAAAACACTCCAAAGTCCTTGCCACTAGGTTTCTCATTTTCTTTCACTGCCTGTTGTCAAGTCTAATCCTTCTATCTGAAGGACTGTAAAGGACAGGAAGTTCCAGCACATAGAGTGCTGGTAGAACACTGACGATGATTTGTTAGTGCTATCTGCAGGACTGTAGTGTACAGGAAGTTCCAGCACATAGAGTGCTGGTAGAACATTGACGATGATTCGTTAGGGCTATCTGCATGACTGTAAAGGACAGCATGTTCCAGCACATAGAGTACTGGTAGAACACTGATGATGATTTGTTAGGGCTATCTGCAGGACTGTAAAGGACAGGATGTTCCAGCACATAGAGTACTGGTAGAACACTGACGATGATTTGTTAGGACTATCTGCAGGACTGTAAAGGAGAGGAAGTTCCAGCACATAGAGTGCTGGTAGAACACTGACAATGATTTGTCAGTGCTATCTGCAGGAATGTAAAGGACACACAGAGTACTGGTAGAACACTGATGATGATTTGTTACTGCTATCTGCAGGACTGTAAAGGACAGGATGTTCCAGCACATAAAGTACTGGTAGAACACTGACTCAAAAAAGTAGGGGACAAGTTGCAGAGAATGAGAATTGAGACCGTTCCTGGGTATAAAGTCTGACATGTGCATCAAAAGTAGTTTTTCTTTTTTTTTTTTTTTTTTGAAGACTATATTTTCCGCAGGATTTGTGTGAAGGGATCAGCGTGTTTTAAAGCCTAAATGAACCTTGAATTTCTATAGATGTCTCCATACAGCGGCAGAAGGTACAGAAGCGGAGTCTGTGATGTTACCCTGTAATATTTCGTAGATACAGTGACACCCCATTGTCATAACTTGTCTCCGTCACTCAGGATCAGTAACGTATCAGCTTCAGCCCTGCTATATCTGCGGGAATACAATTGTCATATTATGCTGCAAATCTGATACATTTTGGTCCCTTCTCCTCTTATAATCTGCTTTTGCTAGCAGAGATCCACATAGGCAGAAGAATACAGAAAGACACTAGGAAGAGACAATAACCTGGAGGCAAATTATGGAGGATTGGGGGGAAGAAATAAGAACATTGATGAAATATATAGCAGTGCCATACAGCGGTAGTGCCGACATGTGGCGTCGTGTTCTTCTATGTCCCCTGCTCTCACATGATAACAGGACCGTGCAGACGCGTCTTGGATACATTTGCATTGTGGAACATCATTATTCTGGGACTTGATGTCGCCTTGAACCTAAGATCTAAGCTTCTCGGATCCGGCACAAGTAGTGCAGCGGGAAGATGCACAATCCTGAGCCATGAATGATGCATTGTAATACAGTCTTTGCTTAATCCACGGAAGATCATCCTTCCACGATCGAGAAAGAAATGCAAGTTCAAGTGTACAGCAGAATAAACCCTGTATAATGTCAGCGCGCATGCAGAGCTCGTGTGCGCCTCATATGTCGCTTGCAGGAGCTTAACACAATCTTCGGAGTCACTTTAAAAAATAACTGTCACTTTATTTTAATTTTTTTTCCATAAATCACAAGTAAATAAAAAAACTCGTAAAAATAAGAAACTTTTGTTTTCTATAAATTCGACAAATTGGAAATGCGCAAATCATCGTCAGTGAGCGCAGTGTTGAGACGTAGCCATCCTACGCTCCACTAAGTACGGCAATCAGGTGTACTGTACAAAATTACATGGAGGAGTTCCCTCAGTCCGACTCACCATATGGTTCTCTTAATTACTTTTTTACCCCATTTAAATATGCACAAATTAATACATTCTTATTAAAATGTATTTTGTAAAAATTGAATTAAAGTTTTTTTTAATATTGTACATTTCTGTTTTTTTTTTTTAGGATAATTCATTACTATATTATAAGTTAGGATCCGTACATTTACTGTAAGCTGCACCAACCAATAAAACTAAAGGGTACGGCACTTTATGGAAGACCGTTGCCTCTTTACTGCGGTATCATTACTTAACCATGTGGCTGTGCTCAATCAGTTCACTTAAAGGGGTTCAAGTCTGCAGCCACTCTGTGTTACTGTAGTCCTGTGAATACTCACAGTGCGCACAGTGCATGCTGTCAGGATTCTCCTGTACTGGTGTAGAAGCAGGCGTGTGACCGCAAGTATGTGATTAACGCACTTGGGATCACATGCCCACTAGACGTGCTGGACACGTCTAGTCAGAATGTCGCTGGAAGTCAGCATCCTTGCAGTCTTGCGTACCAGCATCGGAGAATCCTGACAGTGCTCACTGTGCATGCTGTGAGGATTGACAAGTCTGCAGTCAAATAGAATGAATGTAAACTTTATCCCCAAGCCTGGACAACCCCTTTATAATTGGTAGGATTTCTGCAGATGGAGCATGAATTGAAGGTATAATTGCCAACTCGATTTTTTGGAATAAGCCCTCACACATTGTTCCTTTTCCGACGTCCCTGGGCCAGTGGGGAAGAGTTTACACGAACCTTTCCCATAAATGGGCCAATTCTGGTTTGGTTGGGTCGGCCCAGAGTGGAACTAAAGCATCACCAACGATGTTACCTATGTGAAGGACGTTTCTAAGAATAACGCCATTAATGCAAAATCCCCCTAAATCCCCTCTGGGCACTCATTACTTCTACCACCTCAATCTAGAGCAATATGCAGCCTGAAACTGAAGAAATTAATAATTGAAAGTAGAACGGTTCCTAGAGATTTGTTGCTTGTCACAAATGACACAGCTCAAAGCTGGATTTTCACTGCGCTGACAGCAGAAAATGGAAAAAGCAGCGCACTGGTGGTGGTCACTTTACTGATTTTAGTCTGCGTTATTAATTATAATTTTCTAGTTATCATTTTAATAGAAGAACTTGATGGTTCGTGGCTCCACAGAACAAGCTACATATATAAGCCACAGTCTTCTGATCTGGGGTATTGGGGTAACTAACATGCCCATGGGGTGAAAGTGGGACAACGAAGAGAAACAACCACATTACAATACAGCTACTTCTATGGAAAACATTTTGGCGTTTTTAGTTTGGTTGTGGCTGGCCTAGTTAAAAAAAACTAACACTGGAATTTTTTTGTATTATTTAAACTGAGTATCTTTCTCCTCTATTTACTGTGGCTCCACTGATTCTGGAACAGTTTCTCTTTTCCTTCTGTGTCCCTCCATTCCAAAGTTATTGCGCCTTGTAATAACAGTGCAAATTTCTCTTCAACCAACTGGGCGTGTACCACTTTGTAGGCGTTTCTTTTTTTTCCACTGATGCTGGCCAATTAAAACACGACCAAGCCCACATGGAAGTTTTGTGGTTTACGCCCAGTTGGTGGAAAGGAAAATGTGTATCATTATTATCGGGGGGAGGGATATAACTTTGGAAGGGAGGGGAATAGAATAAACAGTAAAACGGTTAAAGAATCAGTGGGACAGCGCCAATAGAAGGAGAAGCTGCTCAGGTTAAATAAAAAAAATCCACTGTAAGGCCTTCTTGAAGTCAATGGTAGAAAAAACTACAGTGTGTTGTGGTATTCAAAAAAATACAACTTTTAAAAAAAATGCAATGTGTGAATGGGATATTATAGAATCCTCTTTAATAAAAGTTACAAATACTAAAAATGACTTACAAGGCGATCCACAACCTGTCCCATCCATACATCTTGCTCTAATCTCGCACATATAATCTCTGTTCCTAATAAAACCTCATGTTTTGCTTTGTTTTTGTCTGCTCCTCACCCAATCTTTACCAAGATTTCTCCTCTGCTTCCCCCACACCCTAGAATTTGCAACCCCATCCAGTCTTTGAAACCTTCAAAATTCTCAAAAAAAATCCTACCATACCCCTGCTGCCACCCCTCTGTCATATGAGCTGCTTCTACTCTCGCCTTCTATCTCCCCTCCTTATCGATTGTAAGACTTCAAAGGGTTTTGATGCTTTAGGAAAGCCCTATCCCGTGGCTGCAATTTGTTTTTGAGCGGCTTGTGTCATCAACCTGGATAGAGCCGCTGAGCTCACTGATTGGCTGTATCGCACTGTGACGGTAAGGAAGGGGGGCCTCAAGCTGTCCCTAGAACTGGGACCCTAGATATTCCTATCCCGGAGGTACTCTTGAAGGTAGAGAGGCCTGAGTCTCCGACCTTACTATGCTCCTGTTAAACCCTGATCTGTCCCTTCCCCCACACCATGTAGTCTGGGATAGAAATATAAGGTAAGCAAGACACAGACAAAACAGGGATAACAGAAAGCAACAAACATGCAAACACTCAAGTTAAAGGGATATGTGGAAAATAGGAATGTACCAACCAAAAGGGAATAGAACAATTAGGAAAGCATATACTCAAAAACAGCATATAACAATCTCCAGTAGCAACAATGATCTCCAATTCTGCCCAGCGTGTCCAAGGAGCTAAGAAGCAAAACTTTTGCTTCCTAGGAAGAGAAGGTCTGGCCATGTTTTATAGGGAGAGGTAATGACCAGATCAGAAGCAGCTGAAAATGGAGCTGCAAGTTTCTGACCAGCATAGAAAGGGTCATTAACCTCTTCAGCACCAAATCCATTTAATATGGGCCACAAACACACAGGCTACATGTAAGATCTGCTATTCACAATACGTAGTGATCTTCTAACCCCAGATCCCCCAGGAAGACATGACACCTGGGGAGAGTGAGAAAGGCCTTTTTTTTAAAAAAAACAAAACAAAAACAAACTGCAGCTGGGGAGAAACAGAGAAAAATCCTGTAATGTGCAGGCACTTCTTTCCCAGTTTATTAGACCTATTTTATTTTAGATACGTCTGTTATATACTATGTTTTACTCAAATTATGTATAATTTAAGGATTTAAAAAGTGATTTCTAATCATGAGAGTTTTCTGCGACTTCTTTTAGAAATGTAATCATGTATGCAATAGGTTAATCAGAGCATGTGAGCAAGTCTCCACTTGATATTTACACGCTTAAAATCAGGTGTAAATTACGCATAAGTGAGAGTGCGAAATGCTACATACACCATTTCTAGGTGATAGAATTTCAGTGAAAGTACATACTGTCACCAAAACATTCCTTAATTATTTATATCAAGTCATTTGCATTTCTAATTTTAATGAATGTTATTAGAAATAAAAATTTTTGCCAGTCTGGAAAGTCATCAGATCTTCTGAACCCAATTTACTTTTTTTTTTTCTTTGGAAGTTCTAAGACACTTCACTAGGTTGTCTCTGCACTAAAGTTTATAAAATTGAAGCCAGCGTGTCGATCATGATGGATTGAGATCGAGAAAGCTCCAGTGATCATCTGATACAGCCTGGGAATAATCAATCTGCTTATTGTCAAGGGGACCTCTCAAAAGAAGAGCAGCTAACCTTCCATGTATCCCTATTCCATCGCACTTTCATATTATCTTCACTATAATGACATCTCTTGATAGTGCTTCTTCCATGTGTGATTTATTAAATTGAGTAGAGCTGTCACATGTAAAATAACCAAAGATCGACCAGATTTTTCTATCTAAATAATAACTTCTTGATTAAGGTCTAGGGAGAAAAAATTGATATTCTCAGATAGACTTTATTTTCCTGAGTTGAATTATCTATGCCCACTTATATTTATAGTTTTCCACTGTGAAGGCAGAACAGATGTACAGGGACCGGTAACCTCCTCCCCGCTCATCAAGGTGGATGGTGAAGTCCATGGTCAGTTGTGGTTTCTTCATTCAGAAGTTATTGCATTGTTACATGTCCATGAATTTACTTGTCAACTCGCTGATTAGAGGGTGTAATTGTTTGCAAATTACAGTGCAAATATAGGTCAAGATAGTAGAAGGAGAACCAGTGGGAGAAAATAAAATAAGGGAAAGAGAGCAGGAAAGGGAGACACAAGAGTGATGTAGAGAGAAAGTGACAGGGATCAAGTCAGAAAAGAGAAGCAAAGGTGAAAGAAGTAGAAAAAAAAGGTCAGAGAGCGGGAAGAGGGGAGAGACCAGCGTAAGTGAGAGACAGAGTGACAAGCGAGGACAAGTAAAGAACAGAGAAATGAGACAAAAAAGGTGAAAGAACAAGTGGGAGAAAAAGGAAGGTAACAACAGCGTCAAGAGAGGAGGGGACAGGAATGAGTGATAAAAAGCAAGAGGAGGCATGTCTGAAAAGGAGAAATGAGAGAAAGAAAGGTGAAAGAAGAAGAGGGTGAGAAAAAGAAACAAGGGAAAGAGATCGGGAACAGAGGAGAGGAGTGACTGACAGAGAAAGTGAGAGGAGTCAAATCAGGAAAAGAGAAATGAGACAAAGGCAAAAAAAGAAGAAGTGGGAGAAAAATAACCAAGGGAAAGAGATGGAAAATGGGAGAGACTATTGAGGAAGAGAAAGTGAGAGGAGTGAATTCAGAAATGAGAGCAAGAAAGGTGAAAGAAGTAGAAGAGAAAGAAAAACAAAGGAAACAGGGCGAAAAGAGGAGAGAAACAAGAATAAAGTCAAGTCAATTCAAAAAAGAGAAACAAGACAATAAAATGAAAGAACAAGTGGGAGTAAAAGAATCAAGGTAAAGACAGCGGTAAGAGGGGAGAGACCAGAATGAGTTAGAGATGGTCATGTCTAAAAGAAAGGTCACATATAAAAAGAAGAAACATGACAAAGAAGGGTGATAGAAGAAGAGACAAGGGAAAGAGATTGGGAAGAGAAGAGTGACTAACAGAGAAAGCGAAAGGGGTCAAGTCAGAAAAAGAGAAACGAGACAAAAAAGGTATAAAAAAAGTAAGAAAAAATAAGATAAAGACAGCGGCAAGAAGGGAGATACAAAAAAGAGTGAGAAAATCAGAAAAAGAGAAATGAGACAAAGAAAGGTGAAAGAAAAAAATGGTGATGGGGAAACATTTCTGAAATAATTGTCACATGTCGTGAGTAAAACTGTAAGAAAAAAATCTGACTTTCGGGATTAGCCACTTCCAGTCTGGATTACGACCTCCTAGATACTTTCCACTGGATTTCCCAAGACCTTACCCCAAAAAGTTTGCAATTCATTCTTTACCGCTTGTCACCACCTGATGAAATACACCTGGCGATTTTACTTTCATACCTGAATATATTAGACCATAGGACGGTACCGTTGTGGCAGAGCAGCACAGTACGGCATGTCTATTCGTACACTTTATGACTAGTACTCCATGTATAGGGTGTTAGAGTCTAAAAAAGCCAGTGTGAAAATGTCAAGATTTCTATTTTTTTATTTCAATAGAAATAGAGGATTTTAAGTCTCTTACAAATTTCCTTCATTCTTTTTTCATTTTAAGAAGAGCAAATAAAATTGTGAAACTATTTTAAGCTTTTCTAAAAACACAAATGAGTAGATCACTAAAAAGCCATTTCATTTATTCAAGTTCATTAGATATCATTAGGTCAGCGATGCGTTTAAAGTGACACAAGTAGGGAATTATATTATGGCTTCATTTTCTAGGATGATTAACTCCCGGTAGGAAAAAAAAATACAGAAAAAAAAAATCTATTAAGAATAAAGTACCTGATGCTGATTTAGAAAAAATATCACGTAGATTCCAAGGAAAATTGGCTTTAAGTAGGTGCAATCTTCCTAATCTAATTAGAAAGTCACGGGTACAGAAGTGAAACATGCCAAGTGAGACCCTTTCCAACCAGACGAAATCCAACATTTGCCTTAATAAGGAATCTTTGACATATTTAATGCATAAAACCTAAAAATAAAATATCAGCTTGTTTCGCCCAGCGAAACGTCCTCTTTAGATGATACCGAGACCATCTTCAAGGCAGGGAGTCTTCTTTCCCTCCTGTATTTTTTTTTACATTTCATATGAAATATCTTTGTAATGGGATAAAACAGCCATGATTCGGGGGAGCTCAGAAATCCTTCTCAAAGCTTCACTTTTCATATCATTTCAAAGACCATTGCTGAGAAGAGATGGCATCGGAGACCCTCCGTGACCTGCAGATTATCTACACACTCTCATTTCCCTTTCCTTCTTCTCAGAAGAATCCTGAGCTTTGATATTTTTTATACATATAAAACCCATAAAAAAGCTGAAATTTGCCATTTTTATACCAAAGTTCCGAAAGGTTTACGATGCGTTAAGGACTGATTCAGGTGACGTGGATCCCAGCTGAATATGTCCTTACCTGAGGAACGCTTTATTTTAAGGAGCGATTATTTAAGTAGCACAGTAGGGAGATCTAGAATATTTTTGCTGACGGAATGTAAATAAGTATCTTATTCCTAGAAACACCAAATGAAATGAACTTATCACGACTGTCGTGTTAACAAATGACTAATTTGCTACATCCCCAACTCATCTGGGGTGGGTAATTAATAAAACATTTCTAAACTAATGATTTGGCTATGCTAAGATGAATGGAAAGGGATAATGCTATCTAGACATTCCCTTCTTAGATCCGTTTCCACTATGACCATCAGACTTTTTGAAATCAGTGTAAGACATAGTCATGCTGGACACAATATGGAAGAAGCACGTTACGGCCGATCTCTCCTCTAGATCATAAAGGCAGAGCCCCCGCTAACGACGTCCAACTGTCTCAGCACGGTATATGGAAAAAATGTTGTCCACATCAGACACATTCTTTAAACTAAACTTGTCATCTGAAAAAGTTACTTTTACTCCAGAACTCTGCAGAACAATCAATTTTTTTTTCTCTGATGAAGCCCCCTTCAGATTGTTTGGGACATCTGGTAGAATGACTGTTTGGAAAAGAAAAGATGAGCGCTACCACGAGTCCTATGTCTATGTCCTGCCAACAGTAAAGCACCCTGAGACCATTCATGTGTGGGGGATTCTCAACCATGTAGTGGGCTCACACACAATTTTCCCTAAGAGCACTGTATTGAATAAAGATCGGAATCTAAACATCGTCCTGGCGATCCAGGAGCAATTTGGTGATAGATAGACAATGTTTTTTGATGGACACCATATCAGAAGGCAAAAGTGATAAATGTTGGATCTTTGGCCAATATATTCTCCACTGAAAACGTGCGAACAATCCTTGGAAATTGGGTGAACAAAGAAAAACAAAAAAATTGTGATGAACTCCAAAAACCAATTAGACAAGAATGGTCGGTCATCAGTCAGGACTTAGACCAGAAGCTGATATCCAGCTGCCAGGGTGCAAAACACAAGGGTACGTGCACACGTTGAGTATTTGCAGTAGATTTTTCTTAGCAAAAACCAGAGTGTTGGCAGAAAAATCACTACATAAAATATGCAGATTTTTGCTTTCTCTTTTTCATGCATTTTAGTATGAGTTTTCTTTATCATTCATTTGAAATACATTGCAAGAATGCTATCAGAATTAATTAGGTGCAGATTTGAAAAATCACTTTGATGGTTCAAAACTGCAAGGAAAAAATAAGCAGCGTTTGAATGAGATTGCAGAAATGCTGTTAGTCTAAAATGCTGCATTTTTTCTGTGGCAAAATACAAAAAAAAGGAAGATGTGAACTAGTTGTAAATGTTGAGTCTTTTCATAAATTTGATGTATTTGTCAAAAAAGTGTATGAAATGTTTCTAATTGTACATCAGCAACCATAAACATCCGACCAAAAGGCTTAAAAACACTGAAGCAGCAAACTTTGTGAAAACCAAAATTCGTGTCAGTCTCAAAACTTTTGGCCACAACTATATTATATGGTCACTCTTATTAGCCAAATTGCACAGCTTTTGGAGCAATAAAATGAAGAGCTAGCTGGTCCCTTTGCACATGGCAGCATTTTCTCATGTAAGAACAGCTGTAAAGGATTAATCTGGCACCTAAAATGTATTTTCTACTTATCTGTCTTCATACCTGAACCACTTCTATAATGAGCTTTATTACACAATTTCCTACACTTCTCCCTTTCTACCTAATCTTTAAATGTTTTTACTGCACTTCCTGTTTGAGAGGAGTCTCAAAGTAAAGTCACAGGAGGCTGGGGCTGCGCTCACTCCCCACAGCATCCATCGTTCCTCTTGGAACAGGACGTCACAGGTGGCAGCACTGCAGTTACTCACAAGTTTGTTGAATTGTTGCCCACTTTGAAGACATCTTGGATCCTGGGTGATGGACGCTATGTGAAATGTGAGTGCAGCGCTGGCTCTCTGCTTTTATCTCCGCTGCTATAGCTTTCCATGAAAGAAGTGACACCAGCTCCATCCCACAGCTTTTAAGACTTCCTTCAAATGAGTCTTCAGCATAGGGTGCTGCTGGTGTCACTCACTGCTTCTAGCTCCGGTCCCTGATGACATCTTTTCTCACAGAAGCTACTGCGGCGGTGGAGATAGAAGCAGAATGCTGGAGCTGCACTCACATCTACCACAGCGTCCATCACCCAGGATCCAGGAGGTCTTCAGAGGTGGCAGTGATGCAAGAAACTAGTGAGTAACTGCAGTGTTGCCCCATGTTATGTTCTGTTCAAGGAGGAGCGATGGACACTGCAGGAAGTGAGTGCAGCCCCAGCCTCCTGTGGTGTCACTTTTGAGACTCCCTTCAAACAAAACATCACCAGAAGCACAGTAAAAAAACACATTTATAGATTAGGTAGATAGGGAAAAGTGAAGAGTGTTGTGCTATAATACAAACTACAAAAGTGGTTAGGGTGTAAGGATAGATAGTTAGAAAATACATTTTAGATGCCAGACTACCCCTTTAAACCTTTACATATGGAAATTGTACTATGGGATTCTCATCATATAATCACTGTAATCAAAGCAAAAGAACATAACTGTTCTAACCCGATGGGAAATTCTTGTCTAATTCATTTTAAAAGCCACCATTGTGGAGATAATGAGAAAACAAGAGCCAAGGTACAATATCCAAATTGGATTTCCATTGGTCAATGCCAGTTAGTTAGCCATTATCACTATGACATCTTGTTATTGACCAGATAAGCCCAATTAGCAGTGCCGCCCTTCGTGCTATATCTGGTCAACATCTCTACTTTTTGACATTGACTAGATCAATTGTCATGATCTCTGCAGGCAGAGATCATAGCAAGCCTATAGAGGGACAAGCTCTCGGAAGATGGAACTATACTGACCATGAACTAAGCCTGCCGCGCAACTAGAAATAGCCAGGTAGCATTTCCTATTTATCGCTAGATGCCCAGCTCTGGCCTAAGACCTAAATAGCTAGCAGAGGGAAATATAAGACCTGGCTCACCTCTAGAGAAATATTCCAAAGAAGACAGTAGCCCCCCACATATAATGACGGTGAGTTCAGATGAAACAACAAACGCAGCAGGAAAATAGTCTTAGCAAATTTGAGGTCCGCTTACTAGATAGCAGAAGACAGATAGTATACTTTCATGGTCAGCAGAAAAACACTAACAAAACACCATCCAGAGATTACCTTAAACTCTGGCATTAACTCATAACGCCAGAGTAGCAATCCCTGATCAACGAGAGCTTTCCAGACACAGTAACAAAACTTCAGCTGTGAACTGGAACAAATAGGCAAAACAAAACATGGACAAAAGTCCAACTTATCTAGTAGTTGTCTAGAAGCAGGAACAAGCACTGAGAGGCATCAGATAACATTGTTGACCGGCAAGAAACCACCAGAGAAATGAGCTTAAATAGCGACACCCACTACTGATGGAACCAGGTGAAACAGGAAAGAGGATGACAAGTCCAATTCCACAAGCGGCCACCGGGGGAGCCCAGAATCCAAATTCACAACAGTACCCCCCCCTCAAGGAGGGGGCACCGAACCCTCACCAGATCCACCAGGGTGACCAGGATGAGCCCTATGGAAGGCACGAACAAGATCAGAAGCATGAACATCAGATGCATTGACCCAAGAATTATCCTCCTGGCCGTAACCCTTCCAGTTGACCAGATACTGGAGTTTCCGTCTGGAAACACGAGAGTCCAAAATTTTCTCCACAACGTACTCCAACTCACCCTCAACCAACACCGGAGCAGGAGGCTCAACTGAAGGTACAACAGGTACCTCATACCTGCGCAATAACGACCGATGAAAAACGTTATGAATGGAAAAGGACGCAGGGAGGTCCAAACGGAAAGAAACAGGATTAAGAATCTCCAATATTCTATAAGGGCCGATGAACCGAGGTTTAAACTTAGGAGAAGAGACCCTCATAGGGACAAAACGAGAAGACAACCACACTAAATCTCCAACACAAAGCCGAGAACCAACACGACGATGACGGTTGGCAAAACGCTGAGTCTTCTCCTGGGACAACTTCAAATTGTCCATAACCTGCCCCCAGATGTGATGCAATCTCTCCACCACCGCATCCACTCCAGGACAATCCGAGGATTCCACCTGACCGGAGGAAAATCGAGGGTGAAACCCCGAATTACAGAAAAACGGGGACACCAAGGTGGAAGAACTGGCCCGATTATTGAGGGCGAACTCTGCCAATGGCAAAAAAGCAACCCAATCATCCTGGTCAGCAGAGACAAAACACCTCAGATATGTCTCAAGGGTCTGATTAGTCCGCTCGGTCTGGCCATTAGTCTGAGGGTGAAAAGCAGATGAAAAAGACAAATCTATGCCCATCCTAGCACAGAATGCCCGCCAAAATCTAGACACAAATTGGGTACCTCTGTCAGAAACAATATTCTCAGGAATACCGTGCAATCGGACAACATTCTGAAAAAACAGAGGAACCAACTCAGAAGAAGAAGGCAACTTGGGCAGAGGAACCAAATGGACCATTTTAGAGAAACGGTCACAGACCACCCAGATGACAGACATCTTCTGGGAAACAGGCAGATCTGAAATAAAATCCATCGAGATGTGTGTCCAAGGCCTCTTAGGAATAGGCAAGGGCAACAGCAGTCCGCTAGCCCGAGAACTACAAGACTTGGCCCGAGCACAAACGTCACATGACTGCACAAAGACTCGCACATCTCGTGACAGGGAAGGCCACCAGAAGGATCTTGCCACCAAATCCCTGGTACCAAAAATTCCGGGATGACCTGCCAATGCAGAAGAATGTACCTCAGAGATGACTCTGCTGGTCCAATCATCCGGAACAAACAGTCTATCAGGCGGACAACGATCCGGTCTATCCGCCTGAAACTCTTGCAAGGACCGCCGCAGATCAGGAGAAACGGCCGACAAAATTACTCCCTCCCTAAGGATACCTGTGGGTTCAGAATTACCAGGAGAGTCCGGGTCAAAACTCCTAGAAAGGGCATCTGCCTTAACATTCTTAGAACCCGGTAGGTATGACACCACAAAATTAAAGCGAGAAAAAAATAAAGACCAGCGCGCCTGTCTAGGATTCAGGCGTCTGGCAGTCTCAAGATAAATCAAATTTTTGTGGTCAGTCAATACCACCACCTGATGCCTAGCCCCCTCGAGCCAATGGCGCCACTCCTCAAACGCCCACTTCATGGCCAAAAGCTCCCGATTCCCAACATCATAATTCCGCTCTGCGGGCGAAAATTTGCGAGAAAAGAAGGCACAAGGCCTAATAACGGAGCAGTCGGAACCTTTCTGCGACAACACTGCCCCAGCTCCGATCTCCGAAGCGTCAACCTCAACCTGAAAAGGCAGATTCACATCAGGCTGACGCAACACAGGGGCAGAGGCAAAACGGCGCTTAAGCTCCTGAAAGGCCTCTACAGCATGAGGGGACCAATTAGCAACATCAGCGCCTTGTCTGGTCAAATCAGTCAGTGGTTTAACGACATCCGAAAAACCAGCAATAAATCGGCGGTAAAAGTTGGCAAAGCCCAAAAATCTCTGAAGACCCTTAAGAGAGGAGGGCTGGGTCCAGTCACAAATAGCTTGCACCTTGACGGGATCCATCTCAATGGAAGAGGGAGAAAAAATATACCCCAAAAAGGAAATTTTCTGGACCCCAAAAACGCACTTAGACCCCTTCACACATAAAGAATTAGACCGCAGAACCTGAAAAACTCTCCTGACCTGCTGGACATGAGAGTCCCAGTCATCAGAAAAAATCAGAATATCATCCAGATATATTATCATAAATTTATCCAGAAAATCGCGGAAAATATCATGCATAAAAGACTGGAAAACTGAAGGGGCATTAGAAAGACCAAAAGGCATGACCAAATACTCAAAGTGGCCCTCGGGCGTATTAAATGCGGTCTTCCACTCATCCCCCTGCCTGATCCGCACCAAATTATACGCCCCACGAAGATCAATTTTAGAGAACCACTTAGCACCCTCTATACGAGCAAACAAATCAGTAAGCAATGGCAATGGGTATTGATACTTAACAGTGATCTTATTCAGAAGCCGATAATCAATACATGGTCTCAAAGAGCCGTCTTTTTTTGAGACAAAGAAAAACCCAGCTCCCAAGGGAGAAGAAGATGGACGAATATGTCCCTTTTCCAAAGACTCCTTTATATATTCCCGCATAGCAGCATGTTCCGGCACAGACAAATTAAACAAACGACCCTTTGGATATTTACAACCCGGTATCAAATCTATGGCACAATCGCACTCACGGTGCGGAGGTAACGACCCAAGCTTGGGTTCGTCAAAGACGTCTTGATAATCAGAGAGGAACTCAGGGACTTCAGAGGGAATGGACGACGAAATAGAAACCAAAGGTACGTCCCCATGAATACCCTTACATCCCCAGCTCAACACAGACATTGCTCTCCAGTCCAAGACTGGGTTGTGAGACTGCAACCATGGCAATCCCAGTACCAAATCGTCATGTAAATTATACAGCACCAGGAAACGAATAATCTCCTGGTGATCCGGATTGATACGCATGGTTACTTGTGTCCAGTATTGTGGTTTATTATTAGCCAATGGGGTGGAGTCAATCCCCTTCAGAGGAATAAGAGTCTCCAAAGGCTCTAAATCAAAACCACAACGATTGGCAAAGGACCAATCCATAAGACTCAGAGCGGCGCCAGAGTCAACATAGGCGTCCGTGGCAATGGATGACAAAGAGCAAATCAGGGTTACAGACAAAATAAACTTAGACTGAATGGTGCCAATGGAAACAGACTTATCAAGCTTCTTTGTACGCCTAGAGCATGCTGATATAACATGAGTAGAATCCCCACAATAGAAACACAATCCATTCTTCCGTCTAAAATTCTGTCGCTCGCTCCTGGACAGAATTCTATCACACTGCATACTTTCTGGCGTCTTTTCCATAGACACCGCCAGATGGTGCACCGGTTTGCGCTCCCGCAGACGCCTATCAATCTGAATAGCCATTGTCATGGACTCATTCAGACCTGCAGGCAAAGGGAACCCCACCATGACATCCTTAACGGCATCAGAGAGACCTTCTCTGAAAGTTGCCGCCAAGGCGCACTCATTCCACTGAGTAAGCACAGACCATTTACGGAATTTTTGGCAGAAAACTTCAGCTTCGTCTTGCCCCTGAGCTAGTGCCATCAAAGTTTTTTCTGCCTGAAGTTCCAAATGAGGTTCCTCATAAAGCAAGCCCAAGGCCAGAAAAAACGCATCCACATCGCGTAACGCAGGATCCCGTGCTGGCAATGAGAAGGCCCAATCTTGAGGGTCACCCCTGAGCAAGGAAATCACAATCCTAACCTGCTGAGCAGGGTCTCCAGCTGAACGAGACTTCAGGGACAAATAAAGCTTACAATTATTTCGGAAATTCTGGAAGCTAGCTCTATTCCCTGTGAAGAACTCCGGCAAAGGAATTCTCGGCTCAGATACCGGAGCATGTACCACAAAATCTTGTAAATTTTGTACTTTCGTGATGAGATTATTCAAACCCGCAGTTACACTCTGGAGATCCATTATTGTCAGGTGCACACAGAGCATACAGAGATTAGGAGGAGAGAGAGAAAAAAGACTGCAGCAAGGCAGACTGGAGGAAAAAAAAAAAAAAAAAAAAAAATCCCAGCAGACTTCTTATAACTCTCCTTTCTCAACCTGGGTCTTTAACACTTTATTGGCCGGTCAAACTGTCATGATCTCTGCAGGCAGAGATCATAGCAAGCCTATAGAGGGACAAGCTCTCGGAAGATGGAACTATACTGACCATGAACTAAGCCTGCCGCGCAACTAGAAATAGCCAGGTAGCATTTCCTATTTATCGCTAGATGCCCAGCTCTGGCCTAAGACCTAAATAGCTAGCAGAGGGAAATATAAGACCTGGCTCACCTCTAGAGAAATATTCCAAAGAAGACAGTAGCCCCCCACATATAATGACGGTGAGTTCAGATGAAACAACAAACGCAGCAGGAAAATAGTCTTAGCAAATTTGAGGTCCGCTTACTAGATAGCAGAAGACAGATAGTATACTTTCATGGTCAGCAGAAAAACACTAACAAAACACCATCCAGAGATTACCTTAAACTCTGGCATTAACTCATAACGCCAGAGTAGCAATCCCTGATCAACGAGAGCTTTCCAGACACAGTAACAAAACTTCAGCTGTGAACTGGAACAAATAGGCAAAACAAAACATGGACAAAAGTCCAACTTATCTAGTAGTTGTCTAGAAGCAGGAACAAGCACTGAGAGGCATCAGATAACATTGTTGACCGGCAAGAAACCACCAGAGAAATGAGCTTAAATAGCGACACCCACTACTGATGGAACCAGGTGAAACAGGAAAGAGGATGACAAGTCCAATTCCACAAGCGGCCACCGGGGGAGCCCAGAATCCAAATTCACAACAATCAATAGCCTGATTCCACCTCTGCCAATTTGTAGGAGTACCCAGTGACCTGTGACCATTAATTATCAGTCAGTTGGCTTCGTTATCCATCCACTTAGCTTTGCCATCTCTATTCTTTACCCCCGTCTTCTCTCCACCACCTTCATCCATAGGACAAGCGAAGAAGATGGGTGTGTAAAGCAAAAACATCAACGAAGGGTTTTCATAATAGGCTTTCAACACTTTATCATAAGATTCAATATCTCATAATGTTACAGGAAAACGTTACTGTAAATACCTGAATTTCATAGGAAGGAGTAATTATCGACTTAGAACTTTGCCTCGTTGAGCTACAGCCTGGATGCTACATAATATTTAGGCATAAAGACGACGGATTGATCCCTTCATCTTTAGGCATAAGGACCACTGATTGATCCCTTTATCCATTTGCGGCTTTAGAAGTTATTCTTTAGCCTTAAACTGCAGAATATCTTTCTTTATTGTATATTTTGATGTTTTATTTGATGGTCCAAGGTTTTCAAGATCTATTCCTGTGCGATGCTGGCACAGTGTTTAGATTTATTCAAGAGACATGGAACATCAGGAAACAAAGCCGTGAAATTGGGTCACGGACAACTGCAAAATCTGACTATTATAAATTATACATTGTGTTAGTATCTCAGTGTACGTTCCAGACCCTAAAAGGGTGCTCGTTTTTGGTAGGTAACACTTCCTCAGATGCCTCTCATGGCCATAGACAGATGAGCTCTGTATAATAAGTATCTCGCAAGCAGTGATGTCTAATGAACCTGCATGTATACAGCAGGAGACCGAATGTAATATAATGGATATTTTATTCAATGCTTCGTATCAGCACTTATCTCATCATTAAGCAACTTTCATTATCAGACATATCTATGCAGAAAACAACATCTCCTAAACACCATTAATCTTTACACATATATATATATATATATATATATATATATATATATACATATATACATATATATATATATATAGTACAGACCAAAAATTTGGACACAACTTCTCATTTAAAGATTTTTCTGTATTTTCATGACTATGAAAATTGTACATTCACACTGAAGGCATCAAAACTGTGAATTAACACATGTGGAATGATATACTTAACAAAAAAGTGTGAAACAACTGAAATTATGTCTTATTTTCTAGGTTCTGCAAAGTAGCCACCTTTTGCTTTGATGACTGCTTTGCACACTCTTGGCATTCTCTTGATGAGCTTCAAGAGGTAGTCACTGGGAATGGTTTTCACTTCACAGGTGTGCCCTGTCAGGTTTAATAAGTGGGATTTCTTGCCTTACAAATGGGGTTGGGACCATCAGTTGTGTTGTGCAGAAGTCTGGTGGATACACAGAAAATACAGAAAAATCTTTAAATGAGGTGTGTCCAAACTTTTGGTCTGTACTGTATATATATCCATTATCTATGAATCTATCTAACCTCTTGATGACCCAGTACCTTTCAGAAAATTGGCGGTCAGAGGTTGCCATTTTGTTGCATCACCATGGAAGCAAAATGCAAAAAAAAATAAATCAGCATTTTGGCAAATGTAGAGCTATGTATAATTGGAGATTTCAATTCCACTTGTATATCTTCGCTCATCTCCAGCTCTAGCTTTTATATTACACAGCCGCCCCCCTCCCGTATTCCCATATATATATAGAGAGAGAGACTCGGTGCAGAATTATTTCATCCAAGCGCACACGTAATCTATTCCAGATTATTTAAAATGGCAGAATACATGATAAATTGTACATTATTACAGCCCTTCCCTTCTACATGATCGCGGTCAGGATATAACTGTCATCTATCCAGCATCTCTCCAACATCAATGCAGGTTCTGACAAGACATTTATAGAGACAACGCAACCATGTTAATTAGCTCTTTCAAAGGTCTCCCATATGGTGCCTTTATTCCAGGGAATCAATCTCACATAAAGAAAGTTACGCAGTGTCAAAGTCTGAGTCACCGTCATCAAATACTGTGACAAAATGAGAAGATCCCCATGGTAATGGATCCGAGGGAGAAGAACATTTCTAAGAGTCTCACCTCCACAGTAATTAGAATGAAGGACGTTCGTGTCACTCAGGGGAGATGCCAAGCCAAAAGCACTACACATTGTGATGATGATGATGGGAGAGGACAGTAGGAACGATGGATGGGGCACATCTAATATCTGTCTATCTTTGTATATATACTGTAGACAGAGAGAGATATAGAAATTAGTGATGAGCGAGTGTGCTGGGATAAGGTGTTATCCGAGCATGGTCGAGTGCTGAGAGTGCCTTCGGCGTGCTCGAATACTATTTTTGAGTCCCCACAGCTGCATATCTCACAGCTGTTCGACAGCCACAACACATGCATGCATAGCCTGTTTGTTAGGCAATCCCGGCATGTGTTGCAGCTGTCAAACAGCCCGAGACACGCAGCCGCGGCGACTCAAAAATAGTATTCGAGCTCGCCGAAGGCACTCTTAGCACTCGACCATGCTCGGATAGCACCTTATCTGAGTACGATCTCTCATTACTAATAGAGATATTAGATAAGTCCTCTTCCGAGGCCAAGTCACACATTCAATATTTCAACATTTCAATATTTTACATCAGTACTTGTAAGCCAAAACCAGGAGTGGATGAAAAATAGAGGAAGAGTATAATAGAAACATGGATATGAGGATCTGGAACATGAGATCCTTCTCCATTAACTCAGAATTCCCTTTTGTACAAGTGTTTTTCTGGTGTTTCTGCAGAGGATAAGAAGATACTCAGATCTTGTTGCATTTTGAAAAAAAGCCACTTTTTTTTTTTTTTTAAACTTACGTGCATGTATTTTGGATTAAAAATAATTTTTGCCTTTGGGTTTCATTAAACTTTTTCACTGTTCGGCTTTCACAAGTTTTTTGTTTTCCTGCACATGTATGTTTGCAGAATGAGTTAACAAAGAAGGAGTCAGTGATCTGGTTCTGACAGAGAATTTATAGTTTTTTATATGATTTTATCTGAGCTCCTCTCAGCTGATTTACAACCGCCTCAAAGTTTATCTCAGCTTTGATGTGGTTATAAATTAGCACTAATGAGTTTAGGTAAAGATGGATAAAAGAGTTACAAACTCTCCAATCAGAAGGAGTTTACTGAATAATTATTAGTTAATGGGGTTGTCCGGCTTTAGGGTACAAGTCTGCAGTCTTGTGTATGTGACTGCAGACTTGTGGATCCTTAAAATGCACGCACTGAACGCTGTCAGGATTCTACTGTGCCGGGAGCGGCAGGTGCGTGACCGCAAGTTTATGATATGTATACATGGGATCACATGCAGACTAGACATATACAGTCTTGCTCAATGCAACTGCATTGGGCCAGGCCAGAAACAGTCTAGTCAGAATGTGACTGGAAGTATGCAAACTACATACTTGTAACCACATGACCGCTTGCTTCCGTTGCCGGCACCAGAGAACCTGACAGCATGCAGTGAGGATTCTCAAGTCTGCAGTCTTGTGTATGTGACTGCACACTTGTGGATCTTCAAAATGCACGCACTGAGCGCTATGAGGATTTTACTGTGTCGGGAGCGGTGGGCGCATGACCACAAGTTTATGATGTGCACAAATGCGTTCACATGCCGACTACACATACAAAGTCTTGTTCAGTGCAAGTGTATAGAGCCAGGCCAGAAACAGTCTAGTTGGAATGTGACCAGGAGTATGCAAATCACAAACTTGCGGTCACATGACACTAGAGAATCCTGACAGCATGCAGTGAGGATTCACAAGTCTGCAGTCACATAGAGTAAATGCAGACTTAGAGCCTAAGGGTACGTGTCCACGGTCAGGAAACGCTGCGTGTTTGACGCTGCGTGGGGCTGCAGTGTCAAACACACAGCGTCCAGATGTTCCAGCATAGTGGAGGGGATTTTTTGAAATCCCGTGTCCACTATGCGTGGAAACATGCACGCAGCGGCCCTGCGACTCCGGACATGCCTTTGCCGCTCCGACGATACCGCCGGCCATCCTGATCGAGGACACGTACCCTAAGGATGGACAACCCCATTAATTCTGTTGCCAGAAGGCAGGCAAAAAAGAGCTTATAAAAGGTAAACGGTGCAACATTTTTAAGGAAACCCAATTATAAATATTTTTTTCTAGCCCTAAATACATGCATTTCATAAAAAAAAAGCCTTGTCCATAAAGGTGTCCATAGTTTTTTAGGTGCACAAGTGTTTGGCTCACCTGGAGGAGCATTCGTAGGATATGCTTGAGTCAAGACTGAGACTTAGGTTGATGAGACTTGTAAGCCATCTTGGTTCTTTCATTGTAAAATTTCATTTTATCCTTTTCCTAAATACAGTTTGTAACTTTGATGGACCGGACAAGTGTGCTGGACGCCTGACTCTACACGAAAGACATTCTATGGCGTCCGCTTATTATTTCACTAAAGATTTACATCTGACTAAGGCCGGCGTCACACTGGCGAGTTTTACGGACGTAAGAGCGCAGAAAATACGTCCGTAAAACTCGCCAAATAAACGTCACAATTATTCTCAATGGGGCTGCTCCTATCAGCCGTATATTACGGTTCAGTATTATACGGCTTTCTACGGCCGTACAAAATCGCAGCATGCTGCGTTTATCAGCGTATTGCGCAAATAATACGCCAATGAAAGTCTATGGGGGCGAGAAAAATACGGATTCCACACGGAGCAGCAGTGTGACTTGCAAGAAATACGCAGCGGTGTTAGTGGGAAAAGTTCCCACGCTCGAGTTCATATGTGTTCATCCACCAGAGGGCGCCTCACCGCAACTCAATGTAAGTACAGATCACTCAGATTTCCTTCATTCCCCGGGGATTACAACCACCAGCGAGTGCTTTAGCGCAGCTCATGGCTGTAAAATAATTAACCCCTTCAGATGGATTACCTCGTGGGACGTGACGGGTCAGCAGAAGGTATGTATCTTGTGCGTTTATTATTTTGCCAAGCGAGGGTTTGCAAATGGATTGAGAGAGCAATAAAATATTAAAACAACCTGTGTGTTTATTTCATTAAAATACTTTTTAATAATGTGTGTGTGTTTTATTAACCATTTCGTACTATTGGATTAATAATGGATAGGTGTCATAATTGACGCCTCTCCATTATTAACCTGGCTTAATGTCACCTTACAATAGCAAGTTGGCATTAACCCTTCATTACCCCATATCCCACCGCTACAGGGAGTGGGAAGAGAGTGGCCAAGTGCCAGAATAGGCGCATCTTCCAGATGTGCCTTTTCTGGGGTGGCTGGGGGCAGATGTTTGTAGCCAGGGGGGCCAATAACCATGGACCCTCTCCTGGCTATTAATATCTGCCCTCAGTCACTGGCTTTACCATTCTGGCGGAGAAAATTGCGCGGGAGCCCACGCCAATTTTTTCCGCCATTTAACCCTTTATTTTCGCAGCTACAGCGCCCACATTTTGCACATACACACTACTAACATTAGTAGTGTGGAATATGCAAAAAAAGGGGGATATGAGATGGTTTACTGTATGTAAACCATGTCTCATATCATGTCGGGTTTGTGCAGGAGAAGGAAAAAGCCGGCAATTGAATTACCGGCTTTTCACATATATCGCGCTGAATGAAATATAAATACAGAATATATATATATGTGTCTCAATGACATATATATATATATATATACTGTATATATGTTTTCCCGAACATTTGAGCACATAAATCCATTAGATGTCGGTTTTGCAAGCCTGCGAGAAAATATCGCAGTACGGATGCCATACGGATTACATACGGCAGATGCCATGCACAAAATACGCTGACACACCCTGCCTACGGATCACTATTTTGGGAACATTTCTCAGTATTACGGCCGTATTACGGCCGTAAAAAACGGACCGTATTGTCTTACGCTGAGTGTGACGCCGGCCTAATCCTGTATTAAAGCTTTAAAGTATCAACGAAAAGAAAGTGAACCCTGCTCCAAGCGCTGTGTAAGAATCCAGTCCAACAAAGGATTTAAAAATGAATTTTCTAAACGAAATCATCCAAAATATCAATTTAGTGGCAATTTTACATTCTTCATTTTTGTTTTTTTTTCCTCTTCTTCTTCCCAGAGCCATAACTTTTTTTATTTTTCCACTCATACAGCCGTATGCAGCTTGTTTTTTGCAGGACAAGTTATACTTTTGAATCACTTTATTCATTCTGCCACACAGTGTACTGAAAAAAACAGGAAAAAAAATTTCCAATATCGGCGAAATTGCAAAAAAAAGCAATTTTTGCAAAAAAAAGGGCATGTATTTTGCATTTTTAATTTGCCATGTTCAATTCATGGTAAAACTGACCTGCCAATATGATTCTCCAGGTCAGTACGAGTACGCAGATACCAAGCACCGCATGTTAGACCATTGGCGGAGTGGATTTACAGGATCATTGTAGAATGTCCTAATGAAGAAGTGCGAATACTTCGAAATGCGTCGACAAATAAAAACCGCATCTATACTTTCCTGGTCTCCTATCGCATGGATTTACATCCACTTTCCCTCCAAGGTTGCATTTTATCACCTCTGGTGGATCTGCAGACTTCAGCAAGTTAACAGAGATGTTGTGAGTGTCACAACCGTACCAGGTGAGAACATCACGTTCGTACTTATTCTTTCTAAAAATGAGACCACTGTCGGTCCAGCCATTACTTCTCTCGGAAGAGATAAATGGAATAGGCCTCCCGTGCATTCCCATTCCAACTGGAATCATTGATTCACTTGGGGTCGAAAATGATTTCCCTTCGTTGTTTTAAAAAAAGTTCTACATGGGGAACTTTTTTAAGTTAAAAAAAAAACTGATACCGAACAAAAACCAAATCGATCTAATATAAATCAATGGGATTCCTCTGCTTACATTGGAAACAGGAATACACAGGATGCTAATTGCGTTTATGTATTCCGGACGGAACAGACAAATGGATGGAAAAGATTAACGGACGTGAACATTACATTGGGTAACACGGAATATAAAATGTTACATCTAAAACATAAAATTATCCCCTCATTTAGATTTAAATCAAGAACACCTAATTTTTTTTTATGTTTCTGTAAACAATCCGCTGGGTGGTCCCATTAGGTCCCATTAGGTAAATGTTGCTTTGATCCAGTCTTCAGTTATTAATGGCTAAATTGCAGGTCTGCGCGGCACATGCCGGGAATCAGGCAACTCGTTCTTCCACTACCAGTAATGCGACTCAGGTGGGAGAAAATGTACTTGGCGCTATGAAATTAAAATGTGCTCCCTACTATATAAATGTCATTACTAAGCACAATGGACCAACACCGAAGAGTTTAATGCAGGAAATCACAAAACATTCAATGGGAGTAGCGCACTAGTACACTAATAAGATAAGGGAAACAAACAAATAAAAAGAGACACATGTAGAGGAACCGAGCTAATTATCGCCACACGTAAAATAAATTACACTACAGAGATATTCTTATAACATATATGAGACATGGATGCATCGGGGATATATTAAAGGGGTGGTCCGAAATCCAAATTCATTTTTATCCTAAACTCCTATCTATTTAATGCCATAATCTAAACTATTTTCTAATATACTTTAATTTAAAATTCCTTATCCTTCCCTAACTACACTATCGAACTGATGTCTTTTTTTCTTACTTCCTTTTTGATGATGCTTTGTAAGGATCCCAGGGCGTGCTGGGATTCTCAAATGAAGCAGCATCAGGGGGCAGAGGCTGGGGCAGCGATGCTGGTTTCAGAGGCTGGGCTAGTTCCTGCACGATACACACTGTGCGATGCGCACAATGACAGTGCTCTCTTGCCAGCTCAGATCAGCAGTAATGAGCAGGCAACAGAGCATGGTGTCAGAATACCCATGTGTGCAGAGACCAGTGACGTCACTTGTCAGGCTGCGCTGGTCTCTGCACAATCGTATTCTGACAAAGTGCACTGACAGTGTGCTCCCTGCCAGCTCATTACTGCTGATCTGAGCTGGCGAGAAAGAGTGCAGTCATTGTGCACAATGCACAGTGCATATCGCACAGGAACTAGCCCAGACCCAGAAACGAGTGTCACTGATGATGCTTTGGTTCAGGGAGGGGGCTAGTACCTGCACGATACGTACTGTGCGATATGCATAATGACAGTACTCTATCGCCAGCATAAATCAGCTGTAATGAGCAGGCAGAAGAGTGTGATGTCAGAGACCTGCGATGTCACTTGAGAGGCGGCGCTGGTCTCTGCATGATCATATTTTGTCTGCGCTCTCCTGCCGGCTCATTACTGCTCATCTGAGCTGGTGAGAGAGAGAGCGCATTGTCATTCTGCAGTGCATATCATGTAGGAACTAGCCCAGCCCATGAAACGAGTGTCACTGAAGACGCTTTGTTTCACTGAGTTAGCAGTTAGATAGTGTATTTAGGGAAGCATAGGAAATTTATAACTCAAGTATATTATAAAATAATTTAGATTATGGCAATAAATAGATAGGGATTTAGGCTGAAAATGAATTTGGATTTTGACCATCCCTTTAATAAAATATGGGAAGATTTATCAATATTGTTGTTGGCTACATAAATTATGATTATTATGTTTTAGCTTGACTGTTTCTGCATAATGATCTCCAGAGTCTGGATGCCCCATAGGCATCAGATGGGATCTACCAGGATGGGCAGATAATTAATATATTTAGGCAAAATATACATTAGTATATTAATCTGCACAGAAATATTATAAGTTTTATATGGGGAGAAAACACTGCAAATGTAAAATATTTCTAAGCCAAGAAATATTTCCTCTTTTTTTAATGAGAGCTTTTGTTTCATGTCTGACATTTAGTTAGATATGTTTTTTTCTAGAACAGATATTGGGAGCGATCGAGAGTTAAAGAAGAATGCATTGACTTTCACAAATGGAGACTCTGCTGTTTACCATGTAAATGTTACCACTGACCATGAATTATTAGCACGGACATGCTCCTAATGTGCCTAATATGTTGATATATTGAGAAAATCAAGTTCTCATTCTAATGAAACAAGCCAAAAGTGTGATATAGAAGGGTTAATAGTTTCCTCTGTATATATTTTTTAGGATTAACTAGTCTCATAGTCTTATATGTTGTTTAATATTTTTCTTAAGATTCCATATTTGGTCTCATATTTTCCTATCTCATTAATAATGTTTTGTGAAATCTGTGTGTTATGGGTAGTATATGGATCTCAGAGGTACATTTTTTTCTTTTTGGAGAGTGACATTCCAGGTTTGGCATGCCATTATGAGGAGACTTAAACGCTTTGCATGCTCCTCTGGGAAATTAAATATGTAAATTGCCTCTTCAGAGAGGAAGAGAACTTGTAGGATTGCTACTTTCAATAGGCAGAACTAGAGTTTAAGTTAACATCGACTCTTTAACGAGCCTTGCAATATGACTTAAGATAAAAGCCAAATCAGAATCTCAATTTGCAGACACCGTGTTTTGGGGTATTGCCCCTCATCAGTGCAAAGTATGAGATCTGATTTGGCTGGGTGAGAGTCTAAGACTAGGATCTAAAGGGCAGGTTTTCTCCTTATGGAGAGTGACATGTCAGGTCTGGCATGCCAGTATGAGAAGACTTAAACGCATTGCATGCTCCTCTGGGAAATTAAATATGCAAATTGCCTCATCAGAGAGGAAGAGGACTTTGTAGGATTGCTACTTCCCATAGGTGGAACTAGAGTTCAAGT
Organism: Ranitomeya variabilis; assembly: GCF_051348905.1. Taxonomy (NCBI): domain Eukaryota; kingdom Metazoa; phylum Chordata; class Amphibia; order Anura; family Dendrobatidae; genus Ranitomeya; species Ranitomeya variabilis. The sequence continues at coordinate 284,321,811 of NC_135235.1, forward strand.
CAATATCGACCCTTTAACGAGCCTTGCAATATGACTTAGGATAAAAGCCAAATCAGAATCTCAATTTGCAGAGGTATTGCCCCCCGTCAGTGCAAAATATGAGATCTGATTTGGCTGGGTGAAAGGCTAAGACTGGGATCTAAAGGGCAAGCTTTCTCCTTATGGAGAGTGACATGTCAGGTCTGGCATGCCAGTATGAGGAGACCGAAACGTAGATACTTGAATTTCTCATTGATTTAAAGGGAACCAATTATCGGATTCATGCTTCCAGCACGATTCATACACTGTGCCATTGCTCCTTTCGAAAAACGTATCTAATGATCTGAGACTGGCATGAGGAATAAATCTGCCCCATCATTTAGTAATGTACAAAGATCCCGTTATTACTTGGAATATGAACTTTACGTTCTGTTTCTGCGTGCACTTAGTTGTTTCTTGCAGGATTGATATATTGTGAGACAACCTAGACATTTCTTGATGACACTACACCTCTGTTATCAAAAGAATAAATCGGAATCGGAAAAAGGAATATTTCACCTCGATCTTATTACAGCAACCGCGCCATATTCTTCTTCTGAGAAATGCCATTTCCAATCCACTCAGGCCAAGAAGAATTAACTAAAGGAAAAAGACTGAGATGGCGGATAATAAAAATGTGGATTTGATAGAAGTTTTTCATTGACTTGCTGACAAATATTCCAAATGGCAAAAGGAGATTTCGGTAAGATGCTGCACAATGATCTAGTAGAAATAACAATAGGATATCGGCTGGATCCTCATTCATGGCCACACAACCCTCTACTTATGAAGATTTATGGCTAATTATTCCAGACAAGTTCTCAAGTCTGGGAATTTTCTCAGAAAGGTCCTTTTTATTGGTTGGCTCCATGTCAGAATTGACATGAAACGGGGTTGTCTAGTGTCCGAAAAGTATTTATTTGTAAAGCTTAAAGGGAATCTGTCACCAGGTTTTTGTTAGCCCATCTGAGAGCAGCATAATGTAGGGCCAGGAACCCTGATTCCAGCGATATATCACTTAGTTTACTGGGTGCAGCAGTTGTGATACAATCAGAGCTTTTAGATCTAGCTCGTAGCAGAGCTGAGAAAGCTGACCCCGCCCACACCCCTGATTAGCAGCTTTCTGTGCACGCTGGGGGCGTGGCTGGACCAGGATGCACCTGAGCTCTAGTCCGGACAGTGATAACTTCCAGCTGATAAAACTCTCATTGTATTGAAATGATGCCTAACAAGTGACACGTCCCTGAAATCAGTGTCTCAGCCCCTATCTCATACTCCTCTCAGATTACATAGCAAAAAACTGCTGACAGATTCTCTTAAAAAAAAAAAACACTTTAAAAATATAAAATAAGGAATAATTAATCTCATCAGTTCCCTACAGCTCATGTACTGGTCCCCATTGGTTTCTGTTTCCTGGTCCCATCTTGATACATCATAAACGATGGTGATCCATGTCAGCCAGTGATTGGCTAAGCAGGCACATACTTTTATATATTCCTGATAAGACCACATAAGCATCAGGATGGGAATTGAGTCAGACCAGTAAGAATGGTTTAGGTATTACTAATATTTTTGTAAAAACCAGTCTCATTATCACTTATTAAAATAATTTCCATCCACTGGACAATCTCTTTAGGAGTAAGAGTTCGAGAATTATTTTTTTAAAGAAGTAGTGGTAGTTGTAGTACTACCTTTTTATTTTCACATTTGTAAAAACTAAACTATTGAAAGGGAATGCATCAGCAGTTTTTTTTGCTATGTAATCTGAGAGCATGATGATGTAGTGGCTGAGACCCTGATTCCAGCAATGTATCACTTACCAAGCTGTGTGTTGCTGTTTCAATAAAATCAGTGTTTTATCAGCAGGAGTTTATAGACCCTGATTCCAGCAATGTATCCCTTACTAAGCTGTGTGTTGCTGTTTCAATAAAATCAGTGTTTTATCAGCAGGAATTTATCACGACAGGACTAGGAGTCTCGTGCCTCCTGTTCCAACGCCACCCACAGTTGTACACAGCTCAGCATTCCGAGCTCTGCTAGATCTGCTACACCCAGTAAACTAAGTGATACACCGCTGGAATCAGGGTCTCTGTCTCTTCAACATGGTGCTGTCAGATTACATAACAAAATATGTTCACAGATTCCCTTTAAATAGAGGAAGAAATATCCGAACATGTTTGGAACAAGAGGAAGACATCATGAGATCCAACCCTAACCAATGGCACATTAACCACACCTAACTACCCACACATTTCTACGCATTGTTTATCTGTCTCCATAGCAACAGACTACAACCTGACTGATACGAAGTCTGTTGTCAAGGAGACTGAGCAGAAATTTAAAATTTGAATTGATATGTGGCAAAAAGCTATGAGAGCAAATTTACACAGTCGTTAGGTATGTAAAGTGGCTACACCTCATTTCAAGGGCTCGTTAACCGGCATTTATTGAAACGCAGATTTAAATAGTAATGTACTGAAGAATAAAGGTGTAAAAGTGACACTAAACTGATTCTTGACGGGTTGTATCATCCCTGACAAGCCTGAGATGCATTATACAAGAAGATGTATGTGGCCATGACTAAAGTGTCTGACTCATTATATCACTGCGGTAATGTAAGGATCCATTTCACTCTCACTTCATTGCTTTTACATGCTGAATTTCGAAGCAATTTCAGTACTAGCTCGTGGCTGAATTCTATGTTAATCTATGTGGATTAAGAGGAATGTATAGAAAGAAATGCAAATGGATTACATAAAAAGGGATAAAAAAAGACTGACTGTGTAAATGTACACATAACCTGAACGGATTTGATCCAAGCTCCTTAATATCGTAATGGGGGGTCTTATGGAAAGCTACAATGTGCTTTAAATAACTTTAAAGGGGTTGTCCAGTCTTAAACTGCAAGTCTGCAGTCACTCCATGTTCCTACAGACTTGTGAACACTCACGTTGCGTGGACTGCACGCCATGAGGATTCTCCGATGCCGGAAGTGGCGGTCACATGACCACAAGTATGCAAAATGCAACTAGGGGCCACATTCCAACTAGACTGTTTCCAGCCTTCCTCAATTCATTTGCATTGAGAGAGGCTGTGAATGTCTATTCGGAATGTGGCCAGGAATTTGCATATCATATGCTTGTGGCATCAGAGAATCTTCACGGCGCACAGTGCACACAGTGTGAGTGTCACAAGTCTGCAGGCACATAGAGTGACTGCAGAATTGCCCTTGAAGACTGGACAACCCCTTTATGGGGATTTTCCAGGATTGGCAAACATTAGGCTAAAGGGAGTAACTGACATTAAGTAACAAAAGAACCATAAGGGTATGTTTCCATGCTCAGGAAACCTTCAGGACTTGCTGTGGATTGAACGCTGCGTACATCCGCAGCGTCCAATTCGCAGCATCCAGATGTTACAGCATAGTGGAGGGGATTTTATGAAATCCCGTCTCCACTGTGCTATGGATGAAGAAGAAAAGTGAGAAGCAAAGAGAAAAAGTGCCATGGACACAGACCTTTGCTGCTGCTTTTTAGTATGTGTTTTCATCCCAGTGCTGGATTCACAGCTACACTACTCAGTACTGCTGTTGTATAATGTTACAGTTGTATATTGAAGTCTATGGATGAAGAATAAAAGTGAAAAGCAAAGAAAGAGAGCACCATGGACACAGACCTTTGCTGCTGCTTTTTTTTGTAAGTGTTTTATCTCATCCCAGTGCTGGATCCACATTTACACTGCTCAATACTGCTGTATTATGTTACAGTTGTATATTGAAGTCTATGGATGAAAAGAAAAGTGAGTCTATGGATGAAAAGAAAAGTGAGCAGCAAAGAGAGAAAGCACCATGGCTGGGCAGAGACGTTTGTTGTTGCTTTTTTAGTAAGCTCATCCCAGTGCTGGATTCACAGCTACACTGCTCAGTACTGCTGTATTATGTTACAGTTACATATTGAAGTATATGGATGAAGAAGAAAAGGGAGAAGCAGAGAGAGAAAGCACCATGGGCAGAGATCTTTGTTGCTGCTTTTTTTAGTAAGTTTTGTATCTCATCCCAGTGCTGGATCCACAGTTGCACTGCTCAGTACTGCTGTATTATGTTACAGTTGTATATTGAAGTCTATGGATGAAAAGAAAACTGAGAAGCAAAGAGAGAAAGCACCATGGGCAGAGACGTTTGTTGCTGCTTTTTTAGTAAGTGTTTTATCTCATCCCAGTGCTTGGATTAACAGTTACGTTGCTCAATACTGCTCTATAACATCCTCCATTCTGCTGCTGAACATATGCTTAATAGAGACAGGAGAGCATGAATCCTTATGTCTGTGTGTACTGTGTATGGGACCAGTTTCAAACCACTACCTACATCAAATCAGTTAGTCTTTACCCACAGGCTCAGAGACAACTAAAAGTTAGAGATAGAGTCTACACAGGGAAAAAAAATGTTAAAAACTGCAGGATACATAATAACCAGGAATCATTTCACTCCTCAGCAAATATTCTGAAAACTCACTATGAACTACAGGTCCACAATAGTACTCGTTACTTCGGCTGCGAAAATAGTTGTCAGTTGATTTTTTTAGTGACTCCATTCAAGGAAATACAAGGTCGATGTACATTGACCTATTCCACCACCGATAAGGTCACCTCGCCATCTGCATAATTTGTATAGAATTACAACACTTTTTTTCTTGCCTTTCATATTCATAAAACCATTATTGACAATGAAATCTAACACATCCCCTCTGCTTAATGTCTGTATAAGGTCCTTATGGATTGTACAAAGTATTCCCTGTAAACGGCATATGTGTTGGGAAAAGAATCTAAAACTATCTAGCATGGCATATGTTCAGAACATGCGATGTGGGTCTAGAAGGCTATGTAACACCATATGGGCTTTTGTTGAAATGGGAATAAATCACTTTCCATTTTTCAGAACAAATTTGGAATGTATTATGTAAAATAATGATTTTTAACAATGCAGTTTTTTTTTATTGTGAGTGTGACATCAAAGGAACCAGGATCTCTTTGAAATGAATTACATGAGCTTTAATCAGGGTTTATTATGCATGCATCATGGGAGATTTCATCTCCTGGGTCACAAAATGTGAATGAGACCTATATCTGGGATATCTGCACCATCCATTAGAGTGTCATCTACAATTTTCATTGCGTTCAACACTGATTGTCAGGTGTAGCTGAGCACCTGACGAAAGGGCATCTCACTGAGCTTTACATTCATGCAGAATTGCAATAATTTTGGCTATACCATTACTATCCTCGTAACCAGCAAAAAAAAAACAACATAAATATTCAATTACTTTCTTGGTTTCTCATTGGCTGCTTGCACTGCTGCTTTATATTTTCAGTATGCATTCATGAAATCAGCTACAGTACAGCATTTGCACTTTTTCATCTAGTAATGGACATATATAGTCCATTGGCATAATTAGAAGGCATATACTAAGGCTTGTGTATTGGGTACTATGTGCAGTATAAAGCTGATGTGCAGCACTCAGTAGCATCCGCTGGTACATTGACCAGAGCTGTGCAATGCGGCTCTTTCCACTGTTTGCATCCGGTTGCTGCTGCAGCCTGAAGCAGCAGATCGGTAAGGATGCAGAGTGTCTGACCCCCTGATCACATATTGATGACCTCTCCTAAGGCTAAGCCATTGACATCAGTTGATATTGGTTGTTACAGTGGCATTGCTTTCCTCACAGGGAGAGTGATGTCATGCTTGGAAGCGAGCGAAGATCTCTTCTATCAGGTGACCACAAACTTACAACACCTTCACACTCTGGACCAGAAGGGCGAGCTCTAAACCTGGTTTAAGGGGAACTTCCCTATATATACATTCTCTTCTGGAGGGAAAGTCAGTGAGTGCCACACAGAAGACTGGGACAGTCTGCCAGAGACAGGAACTGAGTGAGTCAGAGATTGCCAGAGAGGAGCTGGTCAGGGAACTTCAGCTTAGGCGGAGCTGGTAAGAAAGGAGTGTAGCTGGACAGACGTGGGAGTCTGCAGCTCCTGGCAAGAAGAGAAGAGAGCAGTCAGAAGGACTGGAGGGGCTGTGCAGCCACGAGGGTGCTGCAGCTCCTGGAGAAGAGAGCATAGGAAGACGAACAGATTTGTAGAGAGCATGCAGGAGAGCGAAGCGCAGGAAACTGACACCAGGGGAGGACAGCAGAGATTGGGCTACCTCCCTGTAGAGTGCATATCCCGGTAGCCGGAAGACCAAGGTTGTGTAGGACTCTAGGAGGCACAGCAGAAACCGGCAGGACAGCTGGACTACACGTAACCTGTCCGCCTTAATACCCAGGAGACGCAGTGGTACATAGAGCCCAAGTCGTGATAGAGACCCTGTGGAAAGGCTTGAGTCACCTGTCATATGGGTTTGTGTCCCACCTTAAAGAAGAACAGAGAGAACTGTGAGGACCTTGTGCAGCGCCCCAGAGTCCTGGTCGTTGCAGTACTGTGGCTCCGCCACTATGGGGAGCTACGGTGCGTCCGATGGCACTGAAGGAGTTCATCTGATCAGGTATCACAGACACCAATACATTTCACAGCCGGGCCTCCGGGGGGAGCTAAGGGTGCTATTCATTAGGCCACTCCCCACCATAGTGGGTAAACTGGGGGTCAGGCAGGAAGTTAGATCAGAAAGCTGACTGGATTGGACGAAGCAACACCTAGTGGCAGAGGGTGTTGTGGAGGAAGAGACAGTAGGGTCTCTGTCAGGGGTGGGATCCTGACAGAGGCTTGGCATTGAAAAGAACGTAACGGGTCCGCGCCAGCTCCGGGAAGCGGCGGGACCCAAGAAAGGACTAGAAGCGAGATAGATTGTGCTGAGTGAGAAACGAGATCAAGCAATAGGAGAATACCAGTAGGGGTCGTGCTGTAAGACCGGAGCAACATCCTACTGAGGCGCACTACCGGTGGCCGGAACGCCGAGGGAGTATTACAATAACCAGCTTCAAGCAATACTCTAAACAGCGGCAGGACAGTCAGTTTAAGGCGGGCTGTCTAACACATATCACCTATGAAGTCTTGGGAGGCAATTGCGGGAGAGGGGCGTCTCTAGGGTCCCGGAAGAACTCCAGGCCTATCCGACAAACGGGTGCCGTTCTAACTGTAACATCAGGAAGGGACGGAAGATTAGAAGAACATCATTTAATCGAGTTGTGAGGGAACTTAAGAAACAGACACAACGGTTGTGGGGTACTTTCCGTAAGCATAGCAGGGAAGGACTACAACACATAGCGCTAAGAAGGAAGGCACCGATTTCCACCTGTGAAGTGAACTCTGGAGGTGCCATTGGACCGGCCGGACTTGCGCAGCCTGGTGAACCATATTCTGGACTGAGGACTCAGAGATCTCCAGTAAAGAGGTAAAGAGACTGCAACCTGGTGTCCTCGTTATTTACCGCGACCTGCACCCCACAACTGCACCACCAACATCTACACCTATTATTTACTGTGCGCCCCACGGCAGGGTCACGGACCGGGGCCTAGCCGCCGTGACAACCCCCAGAAGCAGAGACTCGTAGGCCCGGTATCGGGTACCCCTCGGCCCTGCGGCGGTGTGGGGGTGCTACACTTGACAGAAGGCAGCAAGGGACTACAACAAAGGGCTGGTAGGAAGGTTTCTAACTCCACCTGGTAAAGGGGAATCTGAACTTGCTTCCAAGCCAGCCAGACCCTACCTGTACCTGTGATCTGGTGCCCTGGACTGTGGATGCTTGAATACTTCAGTAAACCAGGTAAAGAGACTGCAAACCTGTGTCTGTGGGAAGTTAGACCATCTTAGCTGCCATAACATCACCCCAGAGGACTCCTTTAAGCAGTGTCAGCCCCCACTGACCGAATACCACAGGTGGCATCACAAACACAAACTTTATTACAACTCCCTTAAAATACCTTTCCCTTTTACTTGGGCGCCCAGGGCCATGGACCGGGTCGCCACCACCGTCCCCTTTAAGTACCGGACCCGGTACTGAGTACCCCATGGCCCTGGCGGGCGACTCATAAGCATCTACACAGCCACAAATCTTGCACTTTATTGAAACAAATAATGCAGTAATATGAGAATTGAACCAGCCTTAACCTGCTGCCCTCATACTGCTGCCACTGTACAATGACGTGACTGCCCTGAATTGAAAATTGCCTTTCTGCTAAACCTGTTTGCAATCTGACAGAGATGTGAAGAGGAGCAGAGACAAAGACACCCCCACTTCCTGTAGAAGTGAGATAAGGAGAGATAATAGAGATAAAGACCTATCCCCACTTCCTATGGAAACACAAAAACTCATCCCCACTTCCTATAGAGAGACAAGACCCCACTTCCATTTCCTGTGGAAAGACAAATACCCGGCAACCACTCGAAGGAAGACAGACACGCTCTTAATTCTTATAGGGAGACAAAAACCTACTCCCACTTTTTTAAAGAGACAAAGACCTTCTCCCGCTTCCTGTAGAGAGGCAAAGACCCGAACCCATTTCTTGCAGAGAGAGAAGTATACACTGACATCGGAGACCGTGAGTGACAAACTCCTCTGTCAGGAAATAGACACGCGCGTACTGAGACAAGAAAGCCAGGTGACCCGCTGCGAACTGTATCCTGATACACCCGCTTGCATCTGCCGAGTAACATCATACTCTGGCAGTGTTAGAGACTGTGATGGTACCTCTACTTCATCTTCTGGACCCAGGACCCCCGTCAGGACAGCGAGGATACACCGCCGCTGCCAGGACCCCATCAGGGCAACAAGGATTCACCGCCGCCGCCACCACCCCGTCAGGGCAACAAGGATTCACCGCCACCGCCAGGACCCTGTCAGGGCAAACGAGGATTCACCACCGCCGCCAGCACCTGGAATGCCATCTTCCTCAGGACGACTCCGGACCCCTTGTGTGCCATAGCTTGAATTCAGGATTCCAGATTCTGACGTTGATGGACTGATAAGTGTAACATTACTGAACTATCCCTTTAAATTTCCCGCACCTGTTTTACTCCAAATTAACAATTACTAATCAAACCAGTTTTATCCCCTTTCCTCCCTGCGTGGAGTATCCACTGTTAAAATAAATCCAACATTAACCCTTGCTCTGCCTCCGGTCCGTTACTGCATTCCACTACCTGCTCACATAGAGACACAAAGACCTGTTCCCACCTCTTGTAGAGACACAGAGACCTGTCCCCACTTCTTGTAGAGACACAGAGACCTGTCCCCACTTCTTGTAGAGACCCAGAGACCTGTCCCCACTTCTTGTAGAGACACAAAGACCTGTCCCCACTTCTTGTAGAGACACAAAGACCTGTCCCCACTTCTTGTAGAGACACAGAGACCTGTCCCAACTTCTTGTAGAGACACAAAGACCTGTCCCCACTTCTTGTAGAGACACAGAGACCTGTCCCCACTTCTTGTAGAGACACAGAGACCTGTCCCCACTTCTTGTAGAGACACAGAGACCTGTCCCCACTTCTTGTAGAGACACAGAGACCTGTCCCCACTTCTTGTAGAGAGAAAGACCCGCCCTCATTACTTGTAGAGAGACAAAGACCCATTCCCACTTTTTGTAGACACAAAGAACCGCCCTCACTTCCTGTAGAGAGACAGAGGTCCACCCCATTTCTTGTAGAGACAACCGCCCCCCCTCACTACTCATAGAGAGACAAAGACCCATTCCCACTTTTTGTATAGGGGCCCTCCATCACTTCCTGTAGAGAGACTAACATCCTCTTCCACTTCCCTTAGAGACAGAAGCCAGCCAATACTTCTTGTAGAGAGACAAAGACCCACTCCCAATTGTTATAGAGCCAAAGTCCTAACCCAACTTCCTGTGGAGAGACAAAGGCCTTCTCCAACTTCCTGTAGAGAGACAAAAACCCTATCCCACTTCCTGTGGAGAGACAAAGACCTGCCCCCACTTCTTGGAGAGACAGACATGACCTCAATTCTTGGGAAGACAAAGACCCACCCCTACTTCTTGGAGAGACAGACATTACCTCAATTTTTGGAAAGACAAATACCTGCCCCCATTTCCTGTAGAAAGACAAAGACCCCTCCCATTTCCTATAATATTCCTCAGTTTCTCTGCTGCTAGAAACAGAAGTTGGTAAACCATATTTAAATTATTTAACATGTGTACTGTATGTGTTATTGCGATAGAAGACCTTTATGTCTTCTCCTGACATATATATATATTAATTATAGTGTAGGCCACTCTCCAATGTTTAACCCAATTCCGCTCCACATATCTATAGCACTTTTTTTTTAATCCTGGATTTGGGGTGTATTTTCTTTGCTTTGTCTTTTATAGTGTTTATATGTGATGATCTAGAAGTATAATTCCAATGTATTGCTCGCAGCCTAGTTTTTCTCCACACGGCCTACAAACTTCCTTTTGTTTCCCGCTAGACCTGCACATTCTGCTCTTATTTGCCCAGCAGCAAGGAGCTAATATTTGTGAAGTTCTCATATCACCGCTTGCATCCTAACCTCACGGCTGGTTTTATTACAAAGAATTATCTCGCCCCCCCAGGGCAAAGCTTGTGCTTTTGTTTGACTCTTCCGTTCTTCCCGCACCTGCCGCCACTTGGGCTAATTACCTGTCTGGACTGGCTGCTGGTGGTGCTGATCTCCCGCGCTCCCGTCTACAGGAGCGTGTTATGACACCCTACCTGGATCTGATACCTTACAGAAAGAGACTTTTATAGAGGTGTTAGCTGCTATTTCCCGGAGAGTAGCAATAGCGTGTAAAAATATGCCACGCACATATTTAACACCCTGTCTCTTGGAAAAAACCATAAAAGCACATGTTCTATGGGGGGTTTATGTTCCTGTGTGTAGCTGACATCCTTATGGCACTTTGATTGGATAAGATACGTATGCTGCCAGATCCACATCGGGACACATGCAGATAAAAATATACCCCCCTACCATACCTACCTATTAATAATAATAATAGCAAATACCACCAATTAGCTATGTAGTATAGTTCATCTGATTAGCTATGTCCCTTACATCATGTGCAGTAGCTTAGGTATCCATGGTTATGACCACTCATACAGTGACAGATAATTAGTTCTTAGACATTGTAACCATGGATATCTAAGCTAGTGCAATGCCCTGAACATGGGGTAACCAACATAGCTAATCAGAGGAACTATACTACATATCCAATTGGTGGTTTTTGGTAATATTATTAGTATTATTACACCTACTACATATTGTAGTATTGTATCTTGGAGATGAGAATACCCATTTAACAAGGGGCTAACCTGAGCTGGGTTCCCCATCATTGAGTCCATGGCTGCTATGGTCTATGGTAGATATATCTTGCTGACATAAAAGAACATGATTAAATTGATGTGTAAAGTCAATGATGACCGTATAAGTGTGCCAATAGGCTACCTGTACAAAGAATATTTCTAATGTCACTAAATAAATAAACAGCCTATAAAAAGAGCAGTAAATTATATGAATTTATTTAAGACTATGTAGAACCTTTCCAAATATTTGCTTTTCTTCCCCATCGTTGATAAAAGGTAGTAGGAGCAATGTATCAGCCACTTACACCGCAGCCTCTCTGCATCAGCGTCTCATTCAGCTTGCTTCTATCTCATTATTAATCTCCAGATTTTGCACCCACACAAAATGTATCCCTCATATTCAGCCCCACATCATTTATACATTCACTAAAGTGGACAAGTCACTGCCTCCTGCAAGATCTGCACACTCATCTGCTGCGGTGACTGATCCGATGATGAGCAGGTACCTGTTTAATACTATGTATTCATCTGAAGATGTCCCTGTTGCTATCGCTGGCTTCGAAGAAGTACTAAACAAGTGCACTTAGTCCACTACTGCAAAGAAACATAAAACGTACCATGAAAATTCTTGGTGTGATGATTCTGCCAAAGAGATAGTTTGTCTCCACTTGATTAAAGTTTGATCCAATTTTCTTGGATATGGAGAAGATGGAGAAAAAAAAAGTCCTCCGTCTTCTCTATCCTGTGAAGCTACAGAAATCGAGCTGCACTCAGATGTCATCCGAGTGCAGTCTGATGATTTCCACGGACTCATTGACTTGCATGGTTGAGTGCTATCCGAATCAGATGAAACTTGGGCACACAGAAATATTTTCCTCCGACACACTCAGACCGAAGAAAAAACCCAAAATGTGAACGGCCCCAATAGACCTGCATTGATTCGAGTTCACTTCGATGTTTTGTCAGATCGCACTCGCACTAATAAGACGGTGTGAGAATATTCATCTCAATTGAGAAGTGACTGTAAGACGATCCTACACATAGGAGATATGTATCACTGTATCCGGTAAAAACTGCGTTCATACTTCTGTTCTGACATTCCGTTTTTAGGAACAGATAAATAGAACTAATATCCAGTTACTGACCCGACTGGAAGCAGAAGGTTCCCACTGATTGTTAGGATGTGTGTCTGAGTACCGTTATGTGTCAGTTTTTCAACAGGAAAAAAGTTCTACGCGATTCACTTTTTCTTCCGTTCTAAAACTAGACGCAACGGAAAAAAGATTCACCACATATAGTGATGAGCGAACATGCTCGGATAACGTCTTATGCGGCCACGCTCGGGGGTTATCCGAGTATCTTGGGCGTGCTCGAATATTATGTTCCAGTCCCTGCGGCTGCATGATTTGTGGCTGTTAGACAGCCTGAACCCATACGTGGATTGCCTGTTTGTTATGGAATCCCCACGTGTGTTGCTGCTGTCTAACAGCCACAAATCATGCAGCGGCGGACACTGGAACCTAATATACGAGCACGCCCAAGATTCTCTGATAACACCAGAGTATGGCCGAATAAGACATTATCCGCGCACATTGGCTCATCCCTAGTCCCATATTAAAGGGATACTGTCACCTGAATTTGGCAGGCTATGTAAATGCCCTGTGTCCGGTCTGATGGGTGGTGTTTCTTCTTTTTTCCTCCACCCCATCCTTCCCCGCTGTCCGCAATGTTTTCTGGAATTGGAGTAGGTGTCCTCCATAGTTTGCGCGTGCGCAATGCAATATTGTCTCGCACACGTGCAGTATGCTTTGCCCATCTGCGGGCAAAGCCGAAAAGCATTACTGCGCATGCGCCGGTGCACTGTGTTCCAAAAGTATTTCTCTGTGTTCCGGGACATAGTGCGCCGGCGCATGCGCAGTAATGCTTTTCGGCTTTGCCCGCAGATGGGCAAAGTATACTGCGCGTGCGCGAGACAAGATTGCATTGCACACGCGCGAACTATGGAGGACACCTACTCCAATTCCGGAAAATATTGTGGACAGCGGGGAAGGATGGGGTGGAGGCAAAAAGAAGAAACACCGCCCATCGGACGGGACACAGGGCATTTACATAGCCCGCCAAATTCAGGTGACAGAGTCCCTTTAATCAATGGGGTTCCTTTCCTTCCTCTATTTAATTGATCCGTTTTGGACATTAATTCATTTGTCTCTTCCTCATAACAGCGTTTTCTACACTTTATTCACCGGGGGGGGATATGAATTCAATTGGCCTTTTTTGATTGAAACATTGGTCTCCAAGATTGGAATTGGCAACGTTTGCCTTGAAAATAACTTTTTTTTTCCATGCTCGGTACTCTCGGCAAACTAGTGAACTAGAAACACTTTTCCGTATGTGTAATCCTTCCAGACACAAGGTGCTGGTGAACCGTTATCCACGACCCACACCAATATAAAATACCTTTCTGCACCATGTGACCTGGACACCCGTCAGACAGAAGTGTCAGCCATCAAGAAGAACTTCTCTAAAAGCCATTTTTTACTAATGGTCGTTAACTCCTGTTTCCGGGAGTGTGCATTAATGACACCACTGGTGGTGGAGGACGATTTAATTTGCTTTGCATAAATATAAGTGAAGGCATTTTAAGTCATCGGCGGCTACAGATGCCTGCAGTGCCGGGAAGCCATTACAAGGGAGTATTGTGAGACACCGGTTAGATGCTTCCAAGGTTTATCATAGATCCACAGAGCTTAAGTATGTCACAAGCTATCAGCCTCCCCGTTGTGCGGAGCAGGGACGGGAGCCTTCGCTTTGTGTCCTCCGATTGACACTGACAAAAAGTGAGCAGCGTGCAGGGAGGACGCAGGAAGCTCAAGCGTCTCCTGGACCTGTCCGTGTGTCACATTGCTGTAGATAAATGCCAAAATGTTTTGCCGGTTTGATTGCTTTTTCCCGACCAAACAACCCCTAGTGGGTCATCAAATCAATGGTGTTTAAGTGACGGAGGAGGAAAGTTCACCCGTGAGCATCACCTTTCCAGATGTAGACAGATGGCTCATCGTTCTACGCTTTATCAAGAGTCTCATGTATTACCTTAAGCCTGAAAAGTCACTAAATACCACCGGCGAACCCCAAATACATAAATGTCCAATGTATACAGAGGTTGGACATCTCAACCTGTCGAGAATTAGGTGAAAATGTGATCGGTTTATCTGCAGTCATGGATCAAACTCAAACTTTGTCAACATCACAATCATTTTACAGTACCAAAAGAAAACCATACGGTGGCAAAATTGATTATTTCCGCTTTGGTTGGCTTCGTAGGACTTTTCTGAGTAGTCAAAATTTGTACCAAAATTGGGGTAAAAAAATAAAAGAAATAAAAGAAACTCAAACACTTCACTCATCCCCCCCGCAACTACCTTTTCAATGCCTATGTTTTTCAAAATAAAACCCAAAATGTTTACTCCCAGACAACCCCCTGTTACGTTGACAATTTCGAATTAAAAAATTGTTATTGTGGCACCGTGTCATCCAGAAAAATCTATCGAGATACTTTTAGGTCAAGAAAGAGAAAAAGTGATACCTCAACTGAGCGAGAACGAACATTGACGGAGAAGAAGGAGTCTCGGATTTGGTTACAGGTAACAGACAGGTGGTAGAGGGACATCGTTAAAGGAGCAGAAAAGAAATTAAAAAAAAAGAACCCTTCAAAGTCATAGGAATTAAGGCTACCTACTGTGCTTCTGTGGTAGGCTTCCCAAATCCATTGTCTTCAGAAGACACAGGAGATGCTCGTGTTAGGATGTAAATGCTCCCATCATTGTCCTCTTCTTCGCGCTGCTTCTCTCTCTCGCTCGCTCTCTGCTTCTCTCAGCGAGTGGAGGATCTCGTGTGCAATTGTCTGTTTCTATGGGAAGCTAGTTTGAATTTTATCCACTGATTTGAGCGGCCACTGAGGATTCGTCGCTTCTTTTGCCCTGTCTCCTGTCAATGTGCTTGCCCGTGCCACCGAATACAGAAGGAGGGAGGGGAGGGTTAGTTGCGATCTTTCTTCTCCTAGGTTGTATCCCTCACCATTTCATTAATATCAGCACGCTGCACTATTTAAAGAGACGAACAGAAGAAGGAGGAATAGAATTGTGCAACTTCCTATGTCAACCTGCACGGTGGCTCAGTGGTTAGCACTGTAGACTTCCAATGCTGGGGTCAACAGGACAACATCTGCAAGGAGTTTGTATGTTCTCCCCATGTTGGCTAGGGTTTCCTCCAGTTTCCTCCAAGATTAGATTGTGACCCCCAATAAATATCTGTACAGCGCTGTGGAATATGATGGTGCTATATAAGCGAGGAACATTGGTAAATGAACCCAAAGGATTTTTTATGGGTGGTCACATGAATAAATGCCAAGGAAAAGTTACGTCTTGGAGAAGACTACTTTTTGGGCATAAAAATCAGGACGATATATTTTATGTGTCTGCGAAGAAGCATATGGTGAAAAATAGGTTACGATACGATAGAGTCATATATCATGTTAACAACTAATTATCAGTATATGGGAGTCTCGGTAATCACCATGGAAACAGACGCATCGTAGATCCCCAGCGCTTCCAAAGTGCATACGTTTGATCGCAAGCTCTATAACCACTGCACCAAATGCGGCAGAGAAAGGATGCCCGGGGCTTACCCGAAATAGAATTACATGACTTATCAGATGGAGTTGTGGCGCAGTATTAGTAGCTGCTTATGTCTCCGGACAGATGTATAGAATTTAATGGCCATGTATAGCATTGTCTGTAATACTATAATCTCCTAAAGTCTACTGCCGCAATGGATTTGATAGAGAAATTGATCTAAAGATAAGTTGAGTCTCTCTGAGCTCCATTGCGATGATGATGATGATGATGAGTTCCGAACACGTGCACGCAATGTCAGCTGCAGATGTAACAGCGCATTTCGTGTTCCTTACTTACTCGTGACCTACATTCTAGGACTTAAGTCTAATTCTAAATTCCAAGGATTGGCAACTATTAGTCCTCCAGATGTTGACGAGTTGTAGATCTTAGGAGAATATCACAGCAAAGGCTGCAGCGCTGACGGCTGCCCATCTCCGTGGCACGACCATGCTACGACTCTTAAAGGAAACCTGTTATTACGGCTCCCCTATGTTTCCAACTTCGGATTTTGGAGAAACTGGAGCAAAACCTGTTGCAATGTGGTGATCGATTGAAAAACGAGGTGGTTGTCCAGCTCAATCCAAATGGGTTAAAGTTAGCATTTTATTTCAAACATTTAACCCCTTCACGACTTCGGGCACACATTTACTTCCAAGGTAACAGCCGCAGGTGGATTCACAATCCACCCGCGGCTGTTAACATGTTAAATCCCGCTGTCAAACTCTGACAGCGGCATCTAACAATTGTGACCCAGAAGCATGTCATAAGACATGCCTACTGGCGCCCCTCTCACGTGATCACGGGGTGCTAATGGATCTGTATAAAACCCCCGTGATGGTCATTGAGAACCTCCTTTGAACGTCGGCCTTGTGGCCGGCGTTCATAGGAAATGATGATTTCTGCTACACATACAGTGGGGGAAATAAGTATTTGATCCCTTGCTGATTTTGCAAGTTTGCCCACTGACAAAGACATGAACAGTCTGTAATTTTAAGAGTAGGTTAATTTTAACATTGAGAGATCATATCAAAAATAAAATCCAGAAAATCCCATTGTATAAATTATATACATTTATTTGCATTTTGCAGTGAGAAATAAGTATTTGATCCCTCTGGCAAACAAGACTTAAAACTTGGTGGCACAACCCTTACATACAAGTCATTAAATAGGAAAGAATATTTCTTAACACTTTTTTTCATGTAAACTCCAATTTCTTGTCAATTTTGAATGTTTTATTGTCAGTCCTTAAAGTGGAGTAAAAATGTGACATTGTTCTTAGCAGCGATCATAGAGCCAGAGATTCTTCCAGGGGTCTTCTACATGTTGTTCTCCTTCCATTCAGCACTTTTCCCATCTATAAAAACATTTTCACTGTACCCCAGACCTTTTTGTAGGGTCTGCCGTAAAAAAAGCTCAGATTTTCTATTGACTCCTTAGGGTCTGCTGGAAAAAAGCTCAGATTTCCCATTGACTCCTTAGGGTCTGCCGGAAAAAAGCTCAGATTTTCCATTGACTTCTTAGGGTCTGCCGGAAAAAAGTTCAGATTTTCTATTGACTCCTTAGGGTCTGCTGGAAAAAAAGCTCAGATTTTCCAATGACTCCTTAGGGTCTGCCGGAAAAAAGCTCAGATTTTCCATTGACTTCTTAGGGTCTGCCGGAAAAAAGTTCAGATTTTCCATTGACTCCTTAGGGTCTGCCGGAAAAAAGTTCAGATTTTCTATTGACTCCTTAGGGTCTGCTGGAAAAAAAGCTCAGATTTTCCAATGACTCCTTAGGGTCTGCCGGAAAAAAGCTCAGATTTTCCATTGACTTCTTAGGGTCTGCCGGAAAAAAGTTCAGATTTTCTATTGACTCCTTAGGGTCTGCCGGAAAAAAAGCTCAGATTTTCCATTGACTCCTTAGAGTCTGGCGGAAAAAAAAGCTCAGATTTTCCATTGACTCCTTAGGGTCTGCCGGAAAAAAGTTCAGATTTTCCATTGACTCCTTAGGGTTTTCCGGAAAAAGCTCAGATTTTCCATTGACTCCTTAAGGTCTGCCTGAAAAAAGCTCAGATTTTCCATTGACTTCTTAGGGTCTGCCGGAAAAAAAGCTCATATTTTCCATTGACTCCTTACAGACTGCCGGAAAAAAAAGCTCAGATTTTCCATTGACTCCTTAGGGTCTGCCGGAAAAAAAGCTCAGATTTTCCATTAAATCCTATCATACTCGTTACTCGAAACAGGCATTCGAGCATTAGGAATTGCTTGGTTTGAGCAATGAGCATTCGAGCATTTTAGTGCTCACTCATCATGATAAATGGTATTTTTGGAACAATCACTTTAAAGAGAATCTGTCAGCACAAAATGACTGTTCAAACCAAGCACAGACGCTCAGTAATCCCATCCGCCTTGTAGCGCACAATCTACATTACCCACTGATAGCTGCAATCTACATAGGTGTCCATTGCATTTAGCGCCTGTCCATTAGGTTGAGTATCTCGTTTTATGCTCCCTGCACTATAGATGGCATTTGTTAAGCTGTGCACTCTTATAGTCATTAATAAAGGGCTGCAGCCCCTTGTAGGGCCAGGTATAGGTCTCCTATTAATCTCTATGGTCCTCCGGCTTGGTTTTAATGTATTTTTGTGACACTGAGCTACAAAATTGTCAGCTATGACCTGGTTATAGGGATCAATATTCTTGCAATCTACGGTCATAATATGATCTAATGGCATTATACTAGTGCATTACACTGTGTTCCAAATTATTATGCAAATAATATTTCCTCATATTTTCTCTAAATTACCTATCTGAATTGCAGTCATTGTTATTTTCCAGTCATCTACTATTCTAGTATAATTGCAATGTTTTGGAACAAACTGCCTATGAAAACAGTATCTTTTTAAAAAAAAATAAACACTCAAAATGCATGTTCCAAATTATTACGCACAGCAGAGTTTTCAACCTTTTTTTTTTATTTTGAATAAAAAAATGGTCAATTGTGAAGTTATAAGCATTATCAGCTTATTACAAAATGAAATCAAACAGTTTTCAAGTGAAAACTTTATTCTAGGTGATGTTACATTTGCACATAGGACCCCTTGTTCAAAAGAAGCTTCTGAACTCTCTCGTCCATTGAATTTGTCAGTTTTTGGATGGTTTCTGCTTCAATTGTTTTGCATGTGGACAGAATACCCTCCCAGAGCTGTTGCTTAGATGTGAACTGCCTCCAGCCATCATAGACACTCCTTTTGATGATGCTCCAGAGGTTCTCAATGGGGTTGAGGTCAGGGGAAGATGGTGGCCACACCATAAGTTTGTCCTCTTTTATGCCCATAGCAGCCAGAGATGCAGATGTGTTTTTTGCAGCATGAGACGGTGCATTATCATGCATGAAAATGATCTTGCCGCGGAAAGCACGGTTCTTCCTCTTGAACCATGGCAGGAAGTGTTGTTTTAGAAACTCCACATAGATTATGGAGTTCATCTTTACCCCTTCAGGGATCATAAAGGGGCCGACAATCTCTCTCCTCATGATTCCAGCCCAAAACATTACTCCACCTCCTCCTTGTTGGCGCCTTAGCCGTGTTTTCATGGGGTGTCCATCCTCCACTCCATCCATCTGGACCATCGAGCGTTGCACAGAACTCATCGGTGAACAAAACAGTTTGGAAGTCAGTCTTCATGTATCGTTTGGCCCACTGGAGCCGTTTCTGCTTGTGTGCAGTGGATAGAGGTGGTCGACAGGATGGCTTACGCACAGCTGCAAACCTCTGAAGGACCCTGTATCTTGTTGTTCTGGGGACGTTGGAGGCACCAGCAGCTTCAAAAACTTGTCTGCTGCTATGACAAGGCATTTTTGCAGCTGCTCTTTTAACCTTACGCAATTGCCTGTTGGAAAGAGTCCTCAATTTTTCCTTATCAGCACGCACACGTGTGTGCTGGGAATCAGCGACATACTTCTTGATTGTGCGATGATCACGAGGAAGTGTCTTGGCAATGTTGATTGTAGTCATGCCTTGACCTAAATACTCCACAATTTGTTGCTTCTCAGCAGCCGACACATCCTTTTTCTTTCCCATTTTGGCCAAAAATGTAGGCTGCTTAATAATGTGGAACAGCCTTCTTATGTAGTCTTGCCTTTATTTGGACACACCTGCCAAACTAATTTGCACAGGTATCTGCAATTGCTTTCAGTGATATAAAGAGCCCTGACACACATCTCCACCAATGAGTTTAAATGACAAACAAAAAAATTCTAACCTTATCACTCCTAAACTCTATGTGCATAATAATTTGGAACACAGTGTAGTTGATTCTCTGCTTATTACTAGCGCCTGTTCATGTGTGCTGCTGATGTCTAGGGGCAATGTGAAATCTGACAGGTAGTTTTCTTTGCAGTCGTTTAAAATTTATTTCTTGCATAAAATCCAGCACTTGTCAAATATAGATTGGACTTTTACAGATAAATATACCAAATATGACTTGATTTTATATTTTTAAAGGGGGGAATGAGATGATTCGCACTTTTTTATTACTTTTATTTTTTTTTAAAGATTTTTAAGAACTTTTTTTGGTTTATTGGACTTGAATTTGCACGCTTTTGATCACTTTTTTCTATACTGTATTACAAATGCATTGCAGTATATCGTTAAATTGATGTTCTCCTATGAAGCACGGCCATGTGATCGGCTTTACAGGTAGGTCTGGGGGTCTTCAATAGGTCAGGTGCTGATGGGAGTCAATGGATGGGCGCAAGGGCGATCGCGCTATTTAAATACCGCTGTCATTTTAAATAGTTAAACAGCAGCGATCAGAGCTAGATCCGGCCGCTGCCATTGTGGGAAAATGCCAACTCCATACATATAGTCCCAATATGTGAAGAACTATTACAGCACATGTTGGGAAGGAGTTAAAGGGGTCACTTGAATCTGGATTTGGAGTCCATATGACCTAATTTTATATAGACCTTATAGTGGAGGGTTCCCACTCAAGACCCCTTAACTGAATCAGAGTGGCGAGTGCTTGGCTTTTTCATCTGAATGGTCACCATGTAAAACCACATTTCCCCCTACAGGGTTGGCTGAAGATTTAGGCTATGTTCACACAATATGTTTTTGCTGCATTTTTTCTTTCTCCAGGCAAAACCTGACAGTAAAGAAGTTACTTGCAAAAAAGTAGGTTTTGATATTTTTTTGCTGCGTTTTCAGAATCCCAAAGTTCAGCTTTGCTTCCACCATACAAACATGAACAATGCAAGGTGTCAGGTCACCAATGCAAAACGTATGTGAAACCATAAAACTATTTGTTTTAAAAAGGGGCAATTTGATAAAATTATTTAGTGGAAAGAGCTTTTTTCGTCTGAAAAAATAGTGACTATTCTGAACAAAAAAGTTTACGAGTTCATGAAAAAATGCACAATTATAAATGCAACATCGGGGGGAGGTGAATTGGTCGGGAATAGTTTACCTAAGACATTGGCAGAGAATTGAGTTTGTAGGACGCTGTTTACTTTCACACTTTGGTCGGCCCTTGAGTTGGTCAAGCATTGTTCAATTTCACACCTTGGTCAGCCAATGTCTACTTTACACATCACTAATTTAATTTAACTGTACTATAATCCTGACTGCCATTCTCAGGTTAGGAGACCAAGACATTATGGTTTAAACCTGGGAAAATCACAAAAATAAATGGGTTTTACACCCTGTTCTACCTGCCTTTTTCACAAAAAATGCAGGAAAACCTGATACCTGCATTTTTTGCTGCGTTTTTGCACTTATTCTTCGCTTTCTATGGGTGAGTACTAATAAAACATACTGATGTGTGAATAAAGCCTAAGCCTAAGTTCCCATGTAGCAAAAATGCAAGGGATTTTCCTTTGCGCATTTTCTTGCACAAAATACAGTGCCAGATAGGGATGAGTGAACGTGCTGGGATAAGGTGTTATCTGAGCATGCTCGCATGCTAACCAAGGGTCTTTGGCATGCTCGAAAAATATGTTTGAGTCCCCACAGCTGTTCGACAAACGGGTACTTGAACATATTTTTCTAGTGCGCCGAAGTCAGTTAGCATCCGAGCATGCTCAGATAACACCTTATCCCAGCACGTCTTCAATGAGTCTATAAACTTGTGTTACAGCGATGTAAATAAACATGGATGGACTGATTTAAAAGGATGATAACGTGGTGTCCGGGGAATAGTAGCGCGGTGTTAGAGGACGCGTAATTATTCTCACATGCACAATCCTAGTATTGATGTGTTTTGTACACAGTGTCAGACCTTTAACAAGATAACAGAAGTTCATGACCTCAAAAAGTCCAATAGATAAATAATATGCATATTATGCATCAGACAATTAGACGAGATGCACACTCTGCTATCAAGGGCAAATGCTGCCTTTTGACTACACGGAACAATGTTCCCATGCAGCAAACAGTAATTATTTTCATGTTCTATGAATGATTTAAAATTGATAATTACTGACGTCTGCATTAGCAAATGGAGAAGTTCTGATATTTTTTTTTATTAAAGGGTCACTTTACTATTTTCCACCATATTTTTCCACTAAACCACCAACATTGGTCACGACTCATGGAGACACGAAAACTACATCACGGCTGGAGAAGAGACGGCTTGGAATAGGACCCAGGCAGAAGATACTACTGGTGTCATATCGTTACTAGAGTTCAGGGAATATGTTCGGAATCGGTCGTAGAATCTGAAATTGCCATATTTGTGCCAAATTTCTGTTTGATGATCGGTTCCGACCATATTTGATCATTTCTACTCCCATTGACTCCAATAACATTCGGCTGTGTTTGGTGAATATTCCGATCATAATCGGAATGAAATTTTTAAAAATTTGCTCAACTCTACTCTTACCAATCAGTGTGCCACCTAACGTCTCCTAATAAGTATCGTATTAAAGGGAACCGGTCACCAGGTTTGTCCCATATGAGATAAGGCCACCACCTTTCAGCCTTGATATATAGCATTCTAATATGGCTCCAATCCGGTCGGCAAGACAAGAAAAAGACCTTTTATAATGCTCCCCTACAGGGCGGTCCGATCCGAAGGCAGTCACTTGTCCCTCCCCGGTGCCTCCCTTCTACTTGTGATGCTGTCCTCCTTCTTGCTTTGTGTGGATGATGAGTCCCTACGTCATCCCCAAAGTCTCCCCGGCATCACGCTCCTGTGTAGGCGTACTGTCCAGGGCAGAGCAAAGTATTGCAGTGTGCAGGTGGCGGGAAAGATAAAAGAGCCCCGGCGCATGCCCACTGCAGTACTTTACTCTGCCCTGGCCAAGGCAGGGAAGTACGCCTGTCCAAGAGATCAATACCAGGGATGGTGTAGGACTCGTCATCCACAGCAAGCAAGGAGGACGGTATCACAAGAAGAGAGGAGGCACCGGACCAAGACCAAGATGCCCATCGGACCCGACCGTTCCACAGGTAAGTATAATTAAAGTTTTTTCTTGTCTTACAGGCCGAATTGGGAACATAGATACAATATATTAGCAGTGCTGTATATCAGGGCTGAAAAGTGGTGTCCTTACCTACATACAGGACAGGCCTGGTGACAGGTTCCTTCAAAATTTGAGAGTCCTCAGTGATTGATACCTTTTAATGGCTAACTGAAAAGTCGGAAACAAATAGCAGCTTTCCAGACTCCTCAGGTCTCTTCATCAGGATCACATTACAAGGTATCAACCACCGAGGACTCTTAAATTTTAATATTTTTCTATCTACTGGTTAACATGGTACAAAGATATGTTTTTCCTTTATCAAAAAAGAAGTAATATGACATTTTAATGTATTACCTCTTGGTCGGGCGCTTCTCTGGCTCTTCGGAGTTCAGAAGCAGTGCGCCTGACAGGCACAGGTTAGAAAACACCTAGAATATCTAATTATCTCAATTTCTGGGCTCTAAAAGTAATCAGTGACCTTCATAGGGATGTATTAAAAGAGAATAAGCAAAATCAGGTGCAAAAAACATTTAATAACCAGAAATGTAGTTTAACAAAAAGTACCAAAATTTTCAAACTACCGCCAAATAGCTTCCAGTGTTCAGGACATAACTAATAGTAAGCATTAAAATGAGGAAAAAACCTAATTGTAAGACACAATTGGGCACAATTCCAAATAACATATGAACCAGATCCAACGGAAGCAGATGACCTGCTGTGCTGTTGGAAATTTCTTCAAGAGAGTTCAGACAGTAAGTGATGAGGGTGGAGATACCATCAAATTAAAAAAATACCAAGAATATACCAAAAATACAATTTAAAACAATGCGTTTCGCCTATATCCAGCCTGAGGAAGGTTGTACACAGCCGAAACATGTTGTGTTTTTAAATAAAGTTTATTTTTTGGCACAATCTTGGTACTATTTTCATTTGATGTAGTGGGAGCAACAATCACGTGGTATCTCCATCCTCCAAAGTATGACTTCTATTAACTAAGAATTCCCTAAAAGAGTGTATAGAAATGGGTTTTCTGTTGTGAAATTGGATTCTGGGCTCCCCCGGTGGCCACTGGTGGAATTGAACTTGTGTGCATCATCCTCTCTGTTCACCTGTTCCCATCAGGATGTGGGAGTCTCTATATAACCTTGCTCCTCTGTCAGTTTCATGCCGGTCAACAATGTAATCAGAAGCCTTTCTTTGCATGTTCCTGCTACTAGACAACTCCCAGCTAAGTTGGACTTTCGTCCTTGTTTGTTTTTGCATTTTGTTCCAGTTCACAGCTGCTGTTTCGTTACTGTGTCTGGAAAGCTCTTGTGATCTGAAATTGCCACTCTGGTGTTATGAGTTAATACTAGAGTCTTAAAGTAATTTCTGGATGGTGTTTTGATAGGGTTTTCAGCTGACCATGAAAGTGCCCTTTCTGTCTTCCTGCTATCTAGTAAGCGGACCTCGATTTTGCTAAACCTATTTTCATACTACGTTTGTCATTTCATCTAAAATCACCGCCAATATATGTGGGGGCCTCTGTCTGCCTTTTGGGGAAATTTCTCTAGGGGTGAGCCAGGACTGTATTTTCCTCTGCTAGGATTAGTTAGTCCTCCGGCTGGCGCTGGGCGTCTAGGGATAAAACGTAGGCACGCTACCCGGCCACTGTTAATTGTGCGGCAGGTTTAGTTCATGGTCAGTTTAGATTCCATCTTCCAAGAGCTAGTTCTTATATATGCTGGGCTATGTTCTCTCGCCATTGAGAATCATGACAGTTTGACCGGCCCAAAAGGGTTAAATTATTGGCTGAGAAAGGAGAGAAAAAAGAAGTCTGCTGAAAATTTTTTTTTTTTTCTCTAGTTCTGAGTGTGCTCATAATTGAATCACTTGCTAGTCTGCCTATACTGCAGCCTTCCTCTCTTTCTCTCCTTCTAATCCTTGAATGGCTCTGTGTTCACCTGTTTGAAATGGATCTTCAGAGTGTAGCTACAGGTTTGAATAATCTCGCCACGAAGGTACAAAATTTGCAAGATTTTGTTGTTCATGCACCTATGTCTGAACCTAGAATTCCTTTGCCTGAATTTTTTTCAGGGAATAGATCTTGCTTTCAAAATTTTAAAAATAATTGCAAATTGTTTTTGTCCCTGAAGTCTCGCTCTGCCGGAGATCCTGCACAGCAGGTCAGGATTGTAATTTCCTTGCTCCGGGGCGACCCTCAAGATTGGGCTTTTGCATTGACACCAGGGGATCCTGCGTTGCTCAATGTGGATGCGTTTTTTCTGGCCTTGGGGTTGCTTTATGAGGAACCTCATTTAGAGCTTCAGGCGGAAAAAGCTTTGATGTCCCTATCTCAGGGGCAAGATGAAGCTGAAATATACTGCCAAAAATTCCGTAAATGGTCTGTGCTTACTCAGTGGAATGAGTGCGCCCTGGCGGCGATTTTCAGAGAAGGTCTCTCTGATGCCATTAAGGATGTTATGGTGGGGTTCCCTGTGCCTGCGGGTCTGAATGAGTCCATGACAATGGCTATTCAGATCGATAGGCGTCTGCGGGAGCGCAAACCTGTGCACCATTTGGCGGTGTCTACTGAGAAGATGCCAGAAAATATGCAATGTGATAGAATTCTGTCCAGAAGCGAGCGGCAGAATTTTAGACGAAAAAATGGGTTGTGCTTCTATTGTGGTGATTCAACTCATGTTATATCAGCATGCTCTAAGCGTACTAAGAAGCTTGACAAGTCTGTTTCAATTAGCACTTTACAGTCTAAGTTTATTCTATCTGTGACCCTGATTTGTTCTTTATCGTCTATTACCGCGGACGCCTATGTCGACTCTGGTGCCGCTTTGAGTCTTATGGATTGGTCCTTTGCCAAACGCTGTGGGTATGATTTGGAGCCTTTGGAAGCTCCTATACCTCTGAAGGGGATTGACTCCACCCCATTGGCTAGTAATAAACCACAATACTGGACACAAGTAACTATGCGTATTAATCCGGATCACCAGGAGATTATTCGCTTTCTGGTGCTGTATAATCTACATGATGTTTTGGTGCTAGGATTGCCATGGCTGCAATCTCATAACCCAGTCCTCGACTGGAAAGCTATGTCTGTGTTAAGCTGGGGATGTAAAGGGACTCATGGGGACGTACCTTTGGTTTCCATTTCATCATCTATTCCCTCTGAGATTCCTGAATTCTTGTCTGACTATCGTGACGTTTTTGAAGAACCCAAGCTTGGTTCACTACCTCCGCACCGGGAGTGCGATTGTGCCATAGATTTGATCCCGGGTAGTAAATACCCTAAGGGTCGTTTATTTAATCTGTCTGTGCCTGAACACGCTGCTATGCGAGAATATATAAAGGAGTCCTTGGAAAAGGGACATATTCGTCCTTCGTCATCTCCCTTAGGAGCCGGTTTTTTCTTTGTGTCTAAGAAAGATGGCTCTTTGAGGCCGTGTATTGATTATCGGCTTTTGAATAAAATCACGGTTAAATATCAATATCCGTTACCACTGCTGACTGATTTGTTTGCTCGTATAAAGGGGGCCAAGTGGTTCTCTAAGATTGATCTCCGTGGGGCGTATAATTTGGTGCGAATCAAGCAGGGGGATGAGTGGAAAACCGCATTTAATACGCCCGAGGGCCACTTTGAGTATTTGGTGATGCCTTTTGGTCTTTCAAATGCCCCTTCAGTCTTCCAGTCCTTTATGCATGACATTTTCCGCGATTATTTGGATAAATTTATGATTGTGTATCTGGATGATATTCTGATTTTTTCGGATGACTGGGACTCTCATGTCCAGCAGGTCAGGAGGGTTTTTCAGGTTTTGCGGTCTAATTCCTTGTGTGTGAAGGGTTCTAAGTGCGTTTTTGGGGTTCAAAAGATTTCCTTCTTGGGATACATTTTTTCCCCCTCTTCCATCGAGATGGATCCTGTCAAGGTTCAGGCTATTTGTGATTGGACGCAACCCTCTTCTCTTAAGAGTCTTCAGAAATTTTTGGGCTTTGCTAACTTTTATCGTCGATTTATTGCTGGTTTTTCTGATGTTGTTAAACCATTGAGTGATTTGACTAAGAAGGGTGCTGATGTTGCTGATTGGTCCCCTGATGCTGTGGAGGCCTTTCGGGAGCTTAAGCGCCGCTTTTCTTCCGCCCCTGTGTTGCGTCAGCCTGATGTTGCTCTTCCTTTTCAGGTTGAGGTCGACACTTCTGAAATCGGAGCTGGGGCGGTGTTGTCGCAGAGAAGTTCCGACTGCCCCGTGATGAGACCTTGTGCTTTTTTTTCCCGTAAATTTTCGCCCGCCGAGCGGAATTATGATATTGGGAATCGGGAGCTTTTGGCCATGAAGTGGGCTTTTGAGGAGTGGCGTCACTGGCTTGAGGGGGCCAGACATCAGGTGGTGGTATTGACTGACCACAAAAATTTAATTTACCTTGAGTCTGCCAGGCGCCTGAATCCTAGACAGGCGCGCTGGTCGTTGTTTTTCTCTCGGTTTAATTTTGTGGTGTCATACCTACCGGGTTCTAAGAATGTTAAGGCGGATGCCCTTTCTAGGAGTTTTGAGCCTGACTCCCCTGGTAATTCTGAGCCCACAGGTATCCTTAAGGATGGAGTGATATTGTCTGCCGTTTCTCCAGACCTGCGGCGGGCCTTGCAGGAGTTTCAGGCGGATAGACCGGATCGTTGCCCACCTGGTAGACTGTTTGTTCCTGATGATTGGACCAGTAGAGTCATCTCTGAGGTTCATTCTTCTGCGTTGGCAGGTCATCCTGGAATCTTTGGTACCAGGGATTTGGTGGCAAGGTCCTTCTGGTGGCCTTCCCTGTCACGAGATGTGCGAGGCTTTGTGCAGTCTTGTGACGTTTGTGCTCGGGCCAAGCCTTGTTGTTCTCGGGCTAGTGGATTGTTGTTGCCCTTGCCTATTCCGAAGAGGCCTTGGACGCACATCTCGATGGATTTTATTTCGGATCTGCCTGTTTCTCAGAAGATGTCTGTCATCTGGGTGGTGTGTGACCGTTTCTCTAAGATGGTCCATTTGGTTCCCTTGCCTAAGTTGCCTTCTTCTTCCGAGTTGGTTCCTCTGTTTTTTCAAAATGTTGTTCGTTTGCATGGTATTCCGGAGAATATCGTTTCTGACAGAGGGACCCAATTCGTGTCTAGATTTTGGCGGGCATTCTGTGCTAGGATGGGCATAGATTTGTCTTTTTCGTCTGCTTTCCATCCTCAGACTAATGGCCAGACCGAGCGGACTAATCAGACCTTGGAGACATATTTGAGGTGTTTTGTGTCTGCGGATCAGGATGATTGGGTTGCTTTTTTGCCATTGGCGGAGTTCGCCCTCAATAATCGGGCCAGCTCTGCCACCTTGGTGTCCCCGTTTTTCTGTAATTCGGGGTTTCATCCTCGATTTTCCTCCGGTCAGGTGGAATCTTCGGATTGTCCTGGAGTGGATGCTGTGGTGGAGAGGTTGCATCAGATTTGGGGGCAGGTAGTGGACAATTTGAAGTTGTCCCAGGAGAAGACTCAGCTTTTTGCCAACCGCCGTCGTCGTGTTGGTCCTCGGCTTTGTGTTGGGGACTTGGTGTGGTTGTCTTCTCGTTTTGTCCCTATGAGGGTTTCTTCTCCTAAGTTTAAGCCTCGGTTCATCGGCCCGTACAAGATATTGGAGATTCTTAACCCTGTGTCCTTCCGTTTGGACCTCCCTGCATCTTTTTCTATTCATAATGTTTTTCATCGGTCATTATTGCGCAGGTATGAGGTACCGGTTGTGCCTTCCGTTGAGCCTCCTGCTCCGGTGTTGGTTGAGGGTGAGTTGGAGTACGTTGTGGAAAAGATCTTAGACTCCCGTGTTTCCAGACGGAAACTCCAGTATCTGGTCAAATGGAAGGGATACGGTCAGGAGGATAATTCTTGGGTGACTGCCTCTGATGTTCATGCCTCCGATCTTGTCCGTGCCTTTCATAGGGCTCATCCTGATCGCCCTGGTGGTTCTGGTGAGGGTTCGGTGCCCCCTCCTTGAGGGGGGGGTACTGTTGTGAAATTGGATTCTGGGCTCCCCCGGTGGCCACTGGTGGAATTGAACTTGTGTGCATCATCCTCTCTGTTCACCTGTTCCCATCAGGATGTGGGAGTCTCTATATAACCTTGCTCCTCTGTCAGTTTCATGCCGGTCAACAATGTAATCAGAAGCCTTTCTTTGCATGTTCCTGCTACTAGACAACTCCCAGCTAAGTTGGACTTTCGTCCTTGTTTGTTTTTGCATTTTGTTCCAGTTCACAGCTGCTGTTTCGTTACTGTGTCTGGAAAGCTCTTGTGATCTGAAATTGCCACTCTGGTGTTATGAGTTAATACTAGAGTCTTAAAGTAATTTCTGGATGGTGTTTTGATAGGGTTTTCAGCTGACCATGAAAGTGCCCTTTCTGTCTTCCTGCTATCTAGTAAGCGGACCTCGATTTTGCTAAACCTATTTTCATACTACGTTTGTCATTTCATCTAAAATCACCGCCAATATATGTGGGGGCCTCTGTCTGCCTTTTGGGGAAATTTCTCTAGGGGTGAGCCAGGACTGTATTTTCCTCTGCTAGGATTAGTTAGTCCTCCGGCTGGCGCTGGGCGTCTAGGGATAAAACGTAGGCACGCTACCCGGCCACTGTTAATTGTGCGGCAGGTTTAGTTCATGGTCAGTTTAGATTCCATCTTCCAAGAGCTAGTTCTTATATATGCTGGGCTATGTTCTCTCGCCATTGAGAATCATGACAGTTTTCTTAACTAGACAACCAGTGTCGGACTGGGCAGCCAAGTGACCACCAGTAACCAACTCCAGTCCCCCACTTTTCGGCTAACTGCAAATGTGACATTACCCTCAATCACAAATGTATATAACAATGAACTGGGTAGATTGTTAGATGAATACAATGCCGCCTTTGTCTGTACATAGTGATTCCTGTATATTGTGCCAAGTACTGCTCATATGAGAGGATAGTAGTATTGGGATGATCTCTTAAGGTGAGAGCTTAGTGATTGCGTGCCCCTGACCTGATAAATATGAGCCAAGTGCATGCATAAAAGAAAGACATTGGACGCAGGGTCAGATGTGCACTCCTCTCTCGGCAAGAGCTGGCAAAGATCTGAACTTTATTAGTATAAACAAAAGACCATGTAGCGGGCAGGAAGAGGGCGTTGCACAGCTTCTCAGCAGCCATTGTATCAGTCTGTGATAGGTCCCTGCTAGGTCTTTTCCATATATGGTCTTCAGTGTACCCACCTCACATTC
Source organism: Ranitomeya variabilis (assembly GCF_051348905.1). NCBI lineage: Eukaryota > Metazoa > Chordata > Amphibia > Anura > Dendrobatidae > Ranitomeya > Ranitomeya variabilis. Next base: position 284,352,469 of record NC_135235.1, read on the forward strand.
CAAGGATTCCAGGGCGTAGTTCCAGGATGTAGATGTCATCTTGCCACACCACATATATTACTAGCTTATGTAAGGTTAATAATTGATTTCATTAGCCATTCTCTCCTGCACAGTAGCTCACTACTGCACAGCGGCCCACCGGAGGATTCTCCTCTTCTCCTGTGGGCCAGTCCTAGTTTATAGACAAGTTCAACCACTTTAATAGGAATGTCTTTTGAATTGAAGCCAACTCAGTGATTAATATTACATGCCAACAAGACGTGAGCTTCAGTTTTTTGTGTAGTTGGCATTGTGCTCACCTTTCTTTATCATTGCCATGTTTCAAAAGGTTTATGGTGAATCTAAGTCATTTGGAAGTCACTAAGAAAGAAGGTCCTGGGAAGGCTCTACCTAGATATTTGCATTAACAGCATCTGTTAAAATCAGAGTAGCTTACAACTAGAAACAAAAGTGTTTAGAATGGATTTTCTCTAAAGACCCGTAGCACTTTTCTTACATTGTTTGTAACAACCAGTATGTTTTTTTCCTAATCTCAGGAACCCCTGTTAATAAATCTTAGGGCTTTCTCAATAGCACTGCCGCCATACAATTTATTTCCAATATTATTTTTACATAAATATCCTAAATAAAAAAAATGTGATCTATTTAATTTTTTTACAATATTTCCACGTATTCATTTTTTCTGTTTGTTAGAATCATTTCATAAGGAGGAAGAGGTTACGGGGAGCAATATGTACTCTTGATGTCACTGCTGTCCCTCTTGTGCAATCTCCAAGCTCTTGACATATTTATAAGAAATATTCCTGTAGCTCAGAGGTTTTTGGCTAGATAAATTGGGAACTGTTGCTATGGCAGAGAATTGGGAGCCGAGGGATTTGGGTTCAAGACTCATTCATTGTAACCCTAGCCTACAAATTAGATTTTCAGCATCGGAGCAATCTCGTAACTTCAACACAGAAACTTATGTGCTTAAGACGTAAAGTTGTAAAATCAATACTAAAAATAATCGTGCAATGAGAGGTAAAATAATTGCTCTCCTGGTATGGTTATGGGAATGAAAGATTTGAGATGTTTCCCAGAGGAAGGAGAAGTTATGTAGGTGAATTATATGTATTATGCAGGAGGGAAGTGTCAAGGTAAGCTCTTCTGATTGTCTCGGTGGCTACCAGATCTTGGAAGCTGGTGTGTATTTGCTGAGGGATAATTAAAACCATCTATAAAGCTTGAGATGCAAATTAGAAGGGCTGTGAGATTTTCTGTCACAAAGCAGATTTGCAAGTAATAGTTTCCCAGAGCCTGTTAGACGACTTTCCACAGGGAGCGATACAGAGAACATATCGGTAATGGCTCTCACGATATTTGCCGGGAATTACTAATGAATTGAGTTTCTGTTCTTCCTTCCATATATATAAGGTTCTGTATTCAGACACATACGAAGGGCACTTTAATACTTAATACATCAGTGCTTCATTAGACAGTTCCGATATGATTCTACCAGCACTTCGTTGATTATCAAACGGGTGTTGTGGATGGTGGTTTACGACAGAGGTGTCAAACTGCATTCCTCGAGGGCCGCCAACAGGTCATGTTTTCAGGATTTCCTTAGCATTCCACAAGGTGCTGGAATCATTCTGTGCAGGTGATTAAATTATCACCTGTGCAATACAAGGAAATCCTGAAAACATGACCTGTTGGCGGCCCTCAAGGAATGCAGTTTGACACCTCTGGTTTACGATGAGCAAGACGTACCAGGTAGCCGCAGTGGAAATGGCTCTACCGTATACAGTTATTATCAGACCTTGACATTTGTATCATCATTACTACATAGAGCCATCATTGGATGATCATGCTCACAAAATGCAAACCCCACTGGAATACAACATGTCTACCAGGGCTGGGCAGGAAGCAATGTGGTTGACCCAACAGGAAGTCACTACACCGAAGCAGTCCAAGAATCTTCATTATAACACTTGTAGCAAAAGGCTCAATCCTTAACGTTGTAATGGAACTTTATACAAAATTGTTAATTTCTTTCCCACTCACTTCTCAGTATTCTTGTATTGCATTTATACCAACATGTGCTCCGGCTCAATTCTTTGGTTTTGTTTTAGTTTTTTTTGTACTTTGTACAAACAAGGGCATGGTTTCTCCCTTTTGGGCAGTTCATTTTATTCATTTTGTTTATATAGCAGGTGTCTGAACAGTCAGGACCCAGTCCTGCTCTGTCATTATCTATTTTTACATCTGCAGGCAAATAGTGTAGTAAACTACAAGAGATATTGGAAGGTGAAAGACCGGCACGCTGTCCTTTTAAAAGAATTGTGTGCTTGAGGAATGGACAGACTTACAGAGGTAGGAACCTCAGCACCACAAAAGAAAATGAGACTGTAGATCTTGCTGCAGTGTAAACTTATATTGATATGGCAAGGAGTCAAAAACAGATGGGATCCAACGTTTCAACTGGGAACAGTCTTTGTCAAGGGCATCTGTTTTGGTTGCAGGTGGGCAAAATCTAGTAGAGCAATGACGTAAATCATAACATCTTTTTCTTGTCTAGGAGGACCTTTTTGTGGTGGTGAGGTTCCTACCTCAACTGCAAGAGTTAGGTGCCATCCCGATTGGGTAAACCTTGTCCCGGTGGGATGGCTTTTACATTTTTTTTAATTAAAACAGTGTTAACTATGTGTCCTATGTTATCTACATGTACTATTACTATGTATTTGCTTACTACAGGGTATTTGTTCATTTTATTTTTATCTTAGGTTCTGTCTACAGTGTGAATGTGCACCTATGCATTGCACTTATACCAACATGAGTACCAGCTCAATTTGTTGGTCTTGTTTTCCTAGGGCATAGCCAGGTTCTCCCTTACAACGATTCACAAGACACACTCATTTGAACTTTTTGACCTCACTGATGTGTCCCATTGGACTTGGCTTCTACATACCTGTCTACAATTTGACCATCAAGTGTTTGACATACTTAGAGATCAACTTGGATTTGACCTCATGGATGCATCACTTCTTCTCAACATCTGTAGCTCGCTCAACAGTGTCATTCACCACCATCCCTCTTCCAGTCATGCACTCAGATGGGTCAGTAGACAATAACCAGTCACTCTTATTGGTGGCTTCCATTGCCATGGTTGGCTGGTCTCTGCATGGAGACAAACTGTCCTCCAGAGATGTAGCCTTAAATGACTCAAGTCACCACTTCTGTAAATGTGTCCCTCTACATGTTGTGAGCGATCTCAAGTTACCTAGGTCCCAACTACTGCAAGATCTCAAGTTACCTAAGCCCCGACTACTGGAAGATCTCAAGTTACCTAGGTCCCTACTACTGCATGATTTCACCAGGACTGATCCTGGGTGGCAGGAAAAACAGCATTTTATGGACTTGGACACATTGGGGACGGATAATTCCCCACATGCCCAACCCTTCTCTAGGAGTCGCACACTCACATATCTCTATTCAGCTAGACATCTTTTTGTGCCATTCAGGTATCACATACTACAGACCCCATGTGTACTTCTCTGGTGGTCTCAGGACTACCCACACACTAATTTAAAGAATACTGTCTAAAAGCCAGACCGTCAGATGCCATTGTTCCATACCTGTCACTTACTCTTTGCAATTAGTATACATTTCCCCAAAACACCATGTACCCATCGGAAATTAATGCAAAACAAAACAATAAACATATTAAGTGCTGACTGTGGGTGATACACCCAGTGGAAACAATGCCAACATGATGCAGCATGACTGCAAGTTATAATATTAGTCTGGAGGAACCGGCTCAACAAATGTGGTGGAACAGTCTCTAATAAGAAGGGATAGTATCAGTCTTTTCTAACCCTATGACATGTGGTAGAACATCAGGGGATGGATCTCTGGACATTTCTCTGACATTTCTTTGAGTACTTTTGAGCTTATCTTAGTCATTAATGGCAGTCACATAAGGTTATTAAAGGGAATCTGAACCAGGTCTTTGTTATACAGTGGGTACGGAAAGTATTCAGACTCTTTTTCACTCTTTGTTTCATTGCGGCCATTTGGTAAATTCAAAAAAGTTCATTTTTTTTCTCATTAATGTACACTCTGCACCCCATCGTGACTGAAAAACAAGCAGAAATGTAGAAATTTTTGCAAATTTATTAAAAAAGAAAAAATATCCCACGGTCATAAGTCTTCAGCCCCTTTGCTCAGTATTGAGTAGAAGCACCTTTTCATCTAGTACAGCCATGAGTCTTCTTGGAATGATGCAATAAGTTTTTCACCCCTGGATTTGGGGATCCTCGGCCATTCTTCCTTGGAGATCCTCTCCACTTCCGGCAGGTTGGATGGTGAACGTTGGTGGACAGCCAATTTCAGGCCTCTCCGGAGATTCTCGGCCTACACCCATTGTTGCACACTCTATACTGCTTCTTTCAGCATTTCTGTGCAGTATTACACACCTTGCCATGGACTGACTTGCCTTGGTGGAGCTGGCTTCCTAGGACCTACATTCAGCTGTCTCAGATACACAGGCACTTTATGATTATGTGGTCCCAGCCACACACTGGCTTACTTCCAGTTTTCATTGTGAGCACGAACCTTCCATACACAGGGGACAATTTCATCCATTATAGTGGCAACACCCCTTCCCCGACCTGACATTATAACTTGTAAAACCATGATGCATTGAGAAGTTATCGACTCTATAGCGATGATGTAGCTGTAGCGCCCTACTCAAAGTAGTAATCTGAATGGAGCCTCAATACTTTGTAGAGCCAAAGCTCATCCAGTCCCAGAACAAATATACAATATAGGAAAGTTGTATGTGGAAATTAGATTTTTTTTTTTGCAGATTGTTGGGTTGTTTGGTTTTTTAGGAGTATAAAATATCATCAGTGATTCCGAAACCTTTTTTTCTGCCGCTGGGTTTGTACTCAACAGTGATCCTGAAGTCTTCATATCAAGACATATTTGCCAAAAAGCAATTTAGATACAGGAATAGGACTAACTGAATCCTTGCCCCAGGTGAAGGAAAGCCTACGTAAGACTCTGCATAATGTTCTGTATGTTTTATGACACGTTCTTCCTTTCCTATGGAGATAGAACGAGTGCCCTCACGTAGAGGTCTTCCTTCTTCTGGCAGTACCTGTCCTCTTCCCTCACAGGCACATGAGCGCTCCTACATATTTAATGCACAAGGTAATGCACTTTTAAATGACTTTAGTAATGCAGAGCAACCACCGAGAAAAGAGTAAAAAATGCTCTATAACGATCTCTGAAGGTGAGTCATAAATAATAGGGAGAGGTAGGTTTAACGCTAACCCTTAAAACACGGAGACACAACAAATCACCGTGCAGTAATAACACTGCGGTGTACGGTACGTGCTGGCGAGGAGATAGGAACGTGACACTGCAGCATTTCTATGTGTGAATAATATTTAAAAAATCCTAGTTTTCCACAATCTCTTCCTTACACACAAACAAGGGGCCTTCATGGAGGGATCCTAGTCTGTATAGAGACCCCCAGTCATATGGTTAGAGGGTTGGAGTCGGAGATCACAGCTAACACCATCATGCCTTCTTTCCTTAACCCTGCACCTGGATCCCGCTTCCTACTGTAACCCATTAGATAAAAGTGTGCCCAAAGTCTGGAAGAATGATCAAGTAACTGAATACACTCGACTCCCGGATTGAATGCTCTGGCGCTCCATCGACACAGCTCCAGTTCTCCTGCTGGGTTTTGTGTTTACCTGGCTCAAGAGATGACATTCTATAAACCTGGTTTGACCACTGCAGCCAATCACTGCCATCAGCTGCTGAGGACAGTGATTGGCTACAGTATACAGGACGTGATCCTGCAGCCAGATAAACAGATAAAGGACTAAAGCGACCTAATTCATGGAAGGCCAGGAATTTGATGGGTATATATAAACCCCTTTAACAATCTGACTAAGGTGTGGGGGCAACTCAGGGGCGGATTATCAGAGGGTCAATATGGGCAGTAGCCCAGGGCCCAGTGGTGTGGGGGGGCCCTGGGCTACCGCACAGATTGACCCTCTGATAATCCGCCGGACTGTGACTGTGAATGCCCGCCAGGTGCCGGCATTTATGTGCCCCCGGACCCGGTGGGCAGAGAGAGGGGGCCCGCATCTGGCCCCTTCTCATCTGCTCACCGGGCCCCTTCCGGTGCTGCAGCGGTTTCCTATTGACGTGCGGGCGCGCGCCCGCACGTCAATAGTTAACAACAGCCGCCAGCCAATTGGAGGCTGGCAGCTGAAGTCGGCCGCAGCGCACACGTCGCCGGCATCTGACGTCATTGTCAGTCGCCGACGAGTGTGCGCTACTGGAGGGAGCTCACCGCCTGGAGCGCTGGTCAGGTGAGGAGACTGTTTTGTTTTTTTGTTTTTTTGATAAGCTAACGGTGGACACACTGGGGGCAATGCTGGAGGACACACTGGGGCAATGCTGGACACACTGGGGCAATGCTGGTGGTGACACTGGGGCAGATTGCTGGACACACTGGGGGCAATGCTGGAGACACTGGGGCAGATTGCTGGACACACTGGGGGCCATGCTGGAGGACACACTGGGGCAATGCTGGAGACACTGGAGCAATGCTGGAGACACTGGGGCAGATTGCTGGACACACTGGGGGCAATGCTGGAGACACTGGGGCAATGCTGGACACACTGGGGCAGATTGCTGGAGACACTGGGGCAATGCTGGAGACACTGGGGCAATGCTGGAGACACTGGGGCAGATTGCTGGACACACTGGGGGCAATGCTGGAGACACTGGGGCAGATTGCTGGAGACACTGGGGCAGATTGCTGGAGACACTGGGGCAGAATGCTGGAGAAACTGGGGCAATGCTGGAGACACTGGGGCAATGCTGGAGACACTGGGGCAGATTGCTGGACACACTGGGGGCAATGCTGGAGACACTGGGGCAGATTGCTGGACACACTGGGGCAATGCTGGAGGACACACTGGGGCAGATTGCTGGACACACTGGGGCAATGCTGGAGGACACACTGGGGCAGATTGCTGGACACACTGGGGCAATGCTGGAGGACACACAGAGGCAGATTGCTGGAGACACTGAGGCAATGCTGGAGGACACACTGGGGCAGATTGCTGTAGACACTGGGGCAGATTGCTAGACACACTGGGGGCAATGCTGGAGGACACACTGGGGCAGATGATTGCTGGAGACACTGGGGCAATGCTGGAGACACTGGGGCAATGCTGGAGACACTGGGGCAGACTGCTGGACACACTGGGGAAGATGATTGCTGGAGACACTGGGGCAATGCTGGAGACACTGGGGCAATGCTAGAGACACTGGGGCAGATTGCTGGACACACTGATGGCAATGCTGGACATACTGGGGCAGATTGCTGGACACACTGGGGGTAATATGCTGGAGACACTGGGGCAGATTGCTGGACACACTGGGGGCAATGCTGGATACTCTGGGGCAATATGCTGGACATACTGGGGCAGATTGTTGAACACACTGTCTGGGGCAATGCTGGAGACACTGGGGCAATGCTTGACACACTGTGGGCAATGCTGGACAATTGGACATACTGGGGCAGATTGCTGGACACACTGGTGGTAATATGCTGGACACACTGGGGCAGATTGCTGGACACACTGGGGCAGATTGCTGGACACACTGTATGGGGGCAATATGCTGGAGTCAGACACTGGGGCAGATTGCTGGAGACACTGTCTGGGGGCAATGCTGGACACACTGGGGCAGATTGCTGGACACTGGGGCAATATGCTGGACATACTGGGGCAGATTGCTGGACACACTGGGGGTAATATTCTGGACACACTGGGGCAGATTGCTGGACACGCTGGGGGCAGGACTGGAGGCAGAGGCAGAATGTAGATTCGGGGCATGATTGGAGACACGGGGCAGAATAAAAGACATGGGGCAGGATTGGATCATGGGGCAGGAGAATAGGATGGAGACAGATGGGCAGGATGGGGAGATCATATGGTGTAGAATGGATACTCATGAGTGCAGGATGGGAGAACATATGGCTGGAGCTAGGAATGAGACACACGGGGCCAGGGTGGGGAATATTACAACCATAGGGGCTAATTAAGGGATATTATTAATGCAGTGATGTATTTATTTTATTTTTTGAGTATACTGTTTTAAATGGGGGGGCGGTCCTGTTACTGTGCAGAGTGACACTATATCGCCTTTTTTTCTCCATGTGGTGTAATGTAGAAGTTGTGAAAAATTAAGTAATGTGTTCTGCAAGCAGAGCTCGAGATAACTGTGTTATTTCCTGCAGAAACGAGTCCTGGCTGGAAGAAATGATGGCGGTCTGTGCGGGATGAAAGATGAAGGACTTCACCTAGAGACGTCACTGGTGAGTCAGTGTTACCTATACACTGACACTATACACTGTATACTATATACAGAGGTCCTGTGTACAATGTCACCAGTGATCACTGTATTACCTATACACTATATTAAGAGCTCCTGTGTATAATTACATAGTTACATAGTTATTAAGGTTGAAAGAAGACTGTAAGTCCATCTAGTTCAACCCATAGCCTAGCCTAACATGCCCTAACATGTTGATCCAGGGGAAGGCAAAAAAAACCCCATGTGGCAAAGAGTAACTCCACCATGGGGAAAAAAATTCCTTCCCGACTCCACATACGGCAATCAGACTAGTTCCCTGGATCAACGCCTTATCAAGGAATCTAGTGTATATACCCTGTAACATTATACTTTTCCAGAAAGGCATCCAGTCCCCTCTTAAATTTAATTAATGAATCACTCATTACAACATCATACGGCAGAGAGTTCCATAGTCTCACTGCTCTTACAGTAAAGAATCCGCGTCTGTTATTATGCTTAAACCTTCTTTCCTCCAGACGTAGAGGATGCCCCCTTGTCCCTGTCTCAGGTCTATGATTAAAAAGATCATCAGAAAGGTCTTTGTACTGTCCCCTCATATATTTATACATTAACATAAGATCACCCCTTAGTCTTCGTTTTTCCAAACTAAATAGCCCCAAGTGTAATAACCTATCTTGGTATTGCAGACCCCTCAGTCCTCTAATAACCTTGGTCGCTCTTCTCTGCACCCGCTCCAGTTCAGCTATGTCTTTCTTATACACCGGAGACCAGAACTGTGCACAGTATTCTAAGTGTGGTCGAACTAGTGACTTGTATAGAGGTAAAATTATGTTCTCCTCATGAGCATCTATGCCTCTTTTAATACATCCCATTATTTTATTTGCCTTTGTAGCAGCTGCCTGACACTGGCCACTGAATATGAGTTTGTCATCCACCCATACTCCCAGGTCTTTTTCATTGACGGTTTTGCCCAGAGTTTTAGAATTAAGCACATAGTTATACATCTTATTACTTCTACCCAAGTGCATGACCTTACATTTATCCCCATTAAAGCTCATTTGCCATTTATCAGCCCAAGCTTCTAGTTTACATAAATCATCCTGTAATATAAAATTGTCCTCCCCTGTATTGATTACCCTGCAGAGTTTAGTGTCATCTGCAAATATTGAAATTCTACTCTGAATGCCCCCTACAAGGTCATTAATAAATATGTTAAAAAGAAGAGGGCCCAATACTGACCCCTGTGGTACCCCACTGCTAACCGCGACCCAGTCCGAGTGTGCTCCATTAATAACCACCCTTTGTTTCCTATCCCTGAGCCAGCTCTCAACCCACTTACACATATTTTCCCCTATCCCCATTACTCTCATTTTATGTAACAACCTTTTGTGTGGCACCGTATCAAAAGCTTTGGAAAAGTCCATATATACTACGTCCACTGGGTTCCCTTGGTCCAGTCCTGAACTTACCTCTTCATAGAAGCTGATCAAATTAGTCTGACATGAACGGTCCCTAGTAAACCCGTGCTGATACTGGGTCATGAGGTTATTCCTCTTCAGATACTCCAGCATAGCATCCCTTAGAATGCCCTCCAGGATTTTACCCACAGTAGAGGTTAAACTTACTGGCCTATAATTACCGAGTTCAGTTTTTGCCCCTTTTTTGAATATTGGCACCACATTTGCTATACGCCAGTCCTGTGGTACAGACCCTGTTATTATGGAGTCTTTAAAGATTAAAAATAATGGTCTATCAATGACTGTACTTAGTTCCTGCAGTACTCGGGGGTGTATCCCATCCGGGCCCGGAGATTTGTCAATTTTAGTTATTTTTAGACGCCGCTGTACTTCCTGCTGGGTTAAGCAGGTGACATTTAATGGGGAATTTTTATCACTAGTCATTTTGTCTGCCATGGGATTTTCTTTTGTAAATACTGATGAAAAAAAGTCATTTAGCATATTGGCTTTTTCCTCATCCTCATCCACCATTTCACCCAGACTATTTTTAAGGGGGCCAACACTGTCATTTTTTAGTTTCTTACTATTTATATAGTTAAAGAATATTTTGGGATTATTTTTACTCTCTCTGGCAATGAGTCTCTCTGTCTCAATCTTTGCTGCCTTGATTTGCTTTTTACAGAATTTATTCAGTTTTCTGTATTTATTTAATGCCTCCTCACTACCTACTTCCTTTAATTCTCTAAATGCTTTCTTTTTGTCCCTTATTGCGCCCCTTACAGCTCTATTTAGCCATATTGGTTTCCTCCTATTTCTAGTATGTTTATTCCCATACGGTATATACTGTGCACAGGTCCTATCCAGGATGCTAATAAACGTCTCCCATTTTCTTTGTGTATTTTTATGTCTCAGGATATCGTCCCAGTTAATTGCACCAAGATCCTCTCTCATCCGTTGGAAATTTGCCCTCCTGAAGTTTAGTGTCCTTGTCACCCCCCTACTACCCATCTTATTAAAGGTTACATGAAAACTTATTATTTTGTGATCACTATTCCCCAAGTGACCCCCAACACTTATATTTGATATGCGGTCTGGCCTGTTGGTTAATATTAGGTCTAGCAGTGCCCCCCTCCTTGTTGGGTCCTGAACCAGTTGTGAAAGGTAATTGTCTCTCATAGTTGTCAAAAACCGATTACCTTTGCTGGAACTGCAGGTTTCTGTTCCCCAATCTATTTCAGGGTAGTTGAAGTCCCCCATAATAATGACTTCTCCTTGAGTCGCAGCTTCATCTATTTGCTTTACGAGGATATTCTCCATTGCTTCCATTAGTTTTGGAGATTTATAACAAACCCCTATCAGTAATTTATTATTTTTTCCCCCTCCCCTTATCTCCACCCACAGAGACTCTACATTTTCATTAGATTCACCTATATTATCACGCAGGATGGGTTTTAAGGTCGATTTTACATACAGACACACCCCACCCCCTCGCTTATCTGTACGGTCATTTCTGAAAAGGCTATAGCCCTGCAAGTTAACAGCCCAGTCATGGCTCTCATCCAGCCACGTCTCAGATATCCCCACCATGTCATAATTATGCTCCAACAACATTAGTTCTAATTCATCCATTTTGTTGGCGAGGCTTCTGGCATTAGTATACATGCACTTGATGTTACTCTCTGTACCTCTATTCTTTCTTAAATTACTAACTGTTCTAACCCCACCCCCCATGCCACCGCCACCCCCAACTTCCTTATTTGTGCCCAGGTCTCTATCTGCACTATCTTCCCCTCCTATAAAATGAATACCCTCCCCCCCAATCCCTAGTTTAAACACTCCTCCAACCTTCTAATCATTTTCTCCCCCAGCACAGCTGCACCTTCCCCATTGAGGTGCAGCCCATCCCTAGCGTAGAGCCTGTAGCCAACTGAGAAGTCGGCCCAGTTCTGCAGGAACCCAAACCCCTCCTTCCTACACCAATTCTTGAGCCACTTATTAACCTCCCTAATCTCCCGTTGCCTCTCTGGCATGGCACGTGGTACAGGCAGTATTTCGGAAAATACCACGTTGGAGGTCCTTGCTTTCAGCTTGCAGCCTAATTCCCTGAAATCATCTTTAAGGACCTTCCACCTACCTCTAACTTTGTCATTTGTGCCAATGTGCACCATGACCGCTGGGTCCTCGCCAGCCCCTCCCAGTAATCTGTCCACCCGATCAGCGATGTGTCGGACTCGAGCGCCAGGTAGGCAGCACACCGTCCGACGATCCCTGTCTTTGTGACAGATTGCCCTATCTGTTCCCCTAATAATTGAGTCCCCCACTACCAGCACCTGTCTGGCCTGCCCTGCTCTCCTTTTTCCCTCCTTACTGGAGCAGTCACTCCTCCGGCTTTCAGAGGACATGCCTGGCTGCAGCAGTGCTACCCCTGTACTGGCACCCCCCTCATCTGCCAACTTAGCAAACTTATTGGGGTGTGCCAGATCAGGACTAGCCTCCCTGGCACTCTTCCCTCTACCCCGCCTTCTATCTGTCACCCAGCTAACTGCCACACTGTCCTGCAGCTCCATCCTACCATCCCCCTCCTCATCTATCCCATTGAGCGTCTGCTCTGTGAGCAGAAGACTCCTCTCCATGTTGTCTATGGATCTCAGTGTTGCCAGCTGCACATTTAGATCCAGTATCTGGGTTTCCAAACGCACAATGTGCTCACATCTCGCACAGCAGTATGCACCCTCGACCGGCTGGTCAAGGACTGCATACATGTGGCAAGATGTACACTGGATGGCATTAACAATTGTGGAGCACATTTCCTAATGGGGATTGCACCACACAGAAACGTTAATTAAAAATAAATACAAAGTATTAATTAAACCAAAAAAAAAAAAAAACAGAAGCAATTCCTCCCTTGGAAACTCCCTGATTCCAAAGTCACTGAATCACAAGTCACACACTTACCGCCGTTCACACTTACGCTCAGGTCACACTCAGCTCGCTCACACTCGCTGTGCTGAAGATTTATAGATTTTTTATTTTTTTTTTCTCTATCTCCCCTCAACAGCAATCCACCTTGCTGTTCAGATGCACTTCCAAAAAGGACTTGAGCCCCAAACAGCTGCCTCTTATAAACCCTTAATTATGACCACCCACCCTAAGTTAACACCTTGTGAATATAGCTACTCCCAATTCAGCAATTCACACAAATTCACACAGGTATTTGTTAAAGGCCTTCCAAATACCTCTTCACTGAATCACAAGTCACACACTTACCGCCGTTCACACTTACGCTCAGGTCACACTCAGCTCGCTCACACTCGCTGTGCTGAAGATTTATAGATTTTTTTTTTTTCTCTATCTCCCCTCAACAGCAATCCACCTTGCTGTTCAGATGCACTTCCAAAAAGGACTTGAGCCCCAAACAGCTGCCCCTTATAAACCCTTAATTATGACCACCCACCCTAAGTTAACACCTTGTGAATATAGCTACTCCCAATTCAGCAATTCACACAAATTCACACAGGTATTTGTTAAAGGCCTTCCAAATACCTCTTCACTGAATCACAAGTCACACACTTACCGCCGTTCACACTTACGCTCAGGTCACACTCAGCTCGCTCACACTCGCTGTGCTGAAGATTTATAGATTTTTTTTTTTTTTCTCTATCTCCCCTCAACAGCAATCCACCTTGCTGTTCAGATGCACTTCCAAAAAGGACTTGAGCCCCAAACAGCTGCCCCTTATAAACCCTTAATTATGACCACCCACCCTAAGTTAACACCTTGTGAATATAGCTACTCCCAATTCAGCAATTCACACAAATTCACACAGGTATTTGTTAAAGGCCTTCCAAATACCTCTTCACTGAATCACAAGTCACACACTTACCGCCGTTCACACTTACGCTCAGGTCACACTCAGCTCGCTCACACTCGCTGTGCTGAAGATTTATAGATTTTTTTTTTTTTTCTCTATCTCCCCTCAACAGCAATCCACCTTGCTGTTCAGATGCACTTCCAAAAAGGACTTGAGCCCCAAACAGCTGCCCCTTATAAACCCTTAATTATGACCACCCACCCTAAGTTAACACCTTGTGAATATAGCTACTCCCAATTCAGCAATTCACACAAATTCACACAGGTATTTGTTAAAGGCCTTCCAAATACCTCTTCACTGAATCACAAGTCACACACTTACCGCCGTTCACACTTACGCTCAGGTCACACTCAGCTCGCTCACACTCGCTGTGCTGAAGATTTATAGATTTTTTTTTTTTCTCTATCTCCCCTCAACAGCAATCCACCTTGCTGTTCAGATGCACTTCCAAAAAGGACTTGAGCCCCAAACAGCTGCCCCTTATAAACCCTTAATTATGACCACCCACCCTAAGTTAACACCTTGTGAATATAGCTACTCCCAATTCAGCAATTCACACAAATTCACACAGGTATTTGTTAAAGGCCTTCCAAATACCTCTTCACTGAATCACAAGTCACACACTTACCGCCGTTCACACTTACGCTCAGGTCACACTCAGCTCGCTCACACTCGCTGTGCTGAAGATTTATAGATTTTTTTTTTTTTTCTCTATCTCCCCTCAACAGCAATCCACCTTGCTGTTCAGATGCACTTCCAAAAAGGACTTGAGCCCCAAACAGCTGCCCCTTATAAACCCTTAATTATGACCACCCACCCTAAGTTAACACCTTGTGAATATAGCTACTCCCAATTCAGCAATTCACACAAATTCACACAGGTATTTGTTAAAGGCCTTCCAAATACCTCTTCACTGAATCACAAGTCACACACTTACCGCCGTTCACACTTACGCTCAGGTCACACTCAGCTCGCTCACACTCGCTGTGCTGAAGATTTATAGATTTTTTTTTTTTTTCTCTATCTCCCCTCAACAGCAATCCACCTTGCTGTTCAGATGCACTTCCAAAAAGGACTTGAGCCCCAAACAGCTGCCCCTTATAAACCCTTAATTATGACCACCCACCCTAAGTTAACACCTTGTGAATATAGCTACTCCCAATTCAGCAATTCACACAAATTCACACAGGTATTTGTTAAAGGCCTTCCAAATACCTCTTCACTGAATCACAAGTCACACACTTACCGCCGTTCACACTTACGCTCAGGTCACACTCAGCTCGCTCACACTCGCTGTGCTGAAGATTTATAGATTTTTTTTTTTTTCTCTATCTCCCCTCAACAGCAATCCACCTTGCTGTTCAGATGCACTTCCAAAAAGGACTTGAGCCCCAAACAGCTGCCCCTTATAAACCCTTAATTATGACCACCCACCCTAAGTTAACACCTTGTGAATATAGCTACTCCCAATTCAGCAATTCACACAAATTCACACAGGTATTTGTTAAAGGCCTTCCAAATACCTCTTCACTGAATCACAAGTCACACACTTACCGCCGTTCACACTTACGCTCAGGTCACACTCAGCTCGCTCACACTCGCTGTGCTGAAGATTTATAGATTTTTTTTTTTTTTTTTCTCTATCTCCCCTCAACAGCAATCCACCTTGCTGTTCAGATGCACTTCCAAAAAAAAAAAAAAGGTCACCAGTGATCTCTGTATTACCTCTACACAGACGCTGCATACTAAGTACAGATTTCCTGTGAATACTGGCACTTATGGTGATAGTATTGTGTTTGTTTTTTTTTTAATTACTGATCAGTATTGTAGTATTCAGTCACTATGTGGTGGTAATATGTGGTCTGGAAATGGTGTTGTGGTATTTCTCCCTTGAATGTGCTATTTGGTCACCATGTGTTGGTAATATGTGGTCTTGACATGGTGCAGTGGTATTTGTTCCTTGTATGTGATATTATTGGTCAAAATATACCTAAATTGTATTGCAGATTTTAACAAATATTTAATAGGTTACAGTAGAGTAGGGCTCGGCAATTTTTCTAGAATAATCTGGTTCGGGTGTCACATGACCCCCGTCACATGACCCACAGTGTCTGAACAGCCCGGGGCCCTGGCTACCCTTAATTCACCCCTGGGGCAAGTTATCACCTCCCTGTCATTCAGTACCTGATGCACATACCCAGCCCCCTCCCCAAGCTATGCCCATGTTATCGGCCAACTTCTACCTTCCTTGGCTGTTGGATCAGAGCTATCTCCCTCTTCTAACTATGCCACTGTTAACAGGCCCCCTTCTCTAACTATGCTCCTACTTACAGGCCCTCTTCTCTAACTATTCCACTGTTAACAGGCCCCCTTCTCTAACTATGTGCCTACTTACAGGCCCCCTTATCTAACCATGCTCCTATTTACAGGCCCCCTTCTCTAACTATGCTCCTTACTTACAGGCCCCCTTCTCTAACTATGCTCCTACTTACATCCCACTTCTTTGGCTGATGGTAGCCGGCTGGCCCCCTTCTCTAGCCACACCTTCTCTTACAAGCCTAATTCTACCTTCTTTGGCTTATGGTATAAGGCCAGCTCCCTCTTCTAGTTATGACCCTGCTAACAGGCCCACTTCTATGGTGGCTCAGAGTCCGCGCTGCCCAAGATTCAAAGGTGTAGTCACACACAAGACTGAAGCATGACAGCGATCATTGTGGTTTGGTCCTGATTAAGAGGTTTGGAAATCTTGAAATGCGTTGACACAATAAACCGCATTCATGCTGCACCTTGATATGTGATCATACCTTTGAACGTTGGGCAGCGCAGACACAACCACCGTATTCCTCTTTTTCTGCATGGCATTTTATTGGTGGTCCGGCAACAGCCTTTGCATGCTTTATAGGAGTTCTAACTCTCGCGACCCTATCAGGTAAGCATACCTAGAATATTTTATTTAATTTGTTTATCAGATAAGACCCTATTTGTGCTTTCTGTCTCTCTAGCTTTATTATTTTATGTTCTTTGATTGTTGACACCGCCCCGTCCTCTAGCTCTAGCTACACCAATGTTTACAGGCCCACTTCTACCTTCTTTCATTGTTTGCACCCAGCTAGCCCCCTACTACAGCTACACTCATACTTACAGGCTCGCTTCTACCTTGTTTGGCTGTTGGCACCCAGCTAGCCCCATCCTCTAGCTACACCAATGCTTACAGGCCTGCTTCTAGCTTCTTTGGCTGTTGGCACCAAGCTAGCCCCCTCCTACAACTATGCCCCTACTTACAGGCCCACTTCTACCTTCTTTGGCAGTTGGCACCAAGCTAGCCCCCTCTTGTTTACAGGCCCGCTTCTACCTTCTTTGGCTGTTAGCACCAAGCTAGCCCCATCCTCTAGCTACACCCATGCTTCCAGGCCCACTTCTACCTTCTTTGGCTGTTAGCACCAAGCTAGCCCCATCCTCTAGCTACACTCATGCTTACAGGCCCGCTTCTACCTTCTTTGGCTGTTAGCACCAAGCTTGTCCCTTCTTACAGATACACCCATACTCGCAGACCCACTTCTACCTTCTTTGGCTGTTAGCACCAAGCTAGCCCCATCCTCTAGATACACCCATGCTTACAGGCCCGCTTCTACCTTCTTTGGCTGTTAGCACCAAGCTAGCCCCATCCTCTAGCTACACCCATGCCTACAGGTCTGCTTCTACCTTCTTTGGCTGTGAGCACCCAACTAGCCCCCTCCTCTAGCTACACCAATGCTTACAGGCCCGCTTATACTGTCTTTGATTGTGGCACCCAGCAAGCCCCCTCTCTTAGCTATGCCCCTGCTTAGAGGACCACTTGTCATTTTTTTTGACTGATGGCATTAAATAACAAATTTGGTGATAAACTGACAATCTTTATTAGAAAAGTTCATACCATATAATTTAATTAAACCACATATCTTTCCTTTTTATCGCCCTTGGTGAAATCTATAAAATCTCTTACTTAAACTGTAATAAACTTTTTCTTTTATTACAAGAAAAAAACAATTTACAGAATACAGCAAAAGCTTGCAGCACATAAAACTGTAATTTTCGGTTGAAGAGATTAAGACATCATTAGGATACTTTGTTGTGTTTTCATCTTGAAGGTCTTATGCCATAAATCACAGCATGCTTGTTTTTTCCCCTCTGTAGATCAGCATTGCACTTCATCACAAATTTCCATACTCTTTGTTGCTTAATGACTATGTTGAAAAGATGTGCCATTAATTACAGGAGCTGATGTCTGGAAAACGGCTTTCTGATTCTAACAAGTTTGGTAATTTCCCATGTTGGTTCTACTACAGTAATCACCACCGGATCCAGTATACCAAATCGGCACTGCAGTAACACAAGGGGTGTTCAGGGAGCCCCTGAGGGCCCCATGTAATAATGTAATTCATGTCATAATATATTTTGAAAAGTAATTTTTTTTTTTGCATTACTTTGTGTTTAAATGCAAAATTGACCTGAGTTCAAAATTTACCACTTGTCCACGGATGACTTTCCATGGCTCCTTAGATCATTGGATAATACTTGTCATAGTCAATAAAGAAACAGAAACAGAACCACCCTGCCTATGGACTGTGTCTAGTTTGCAGCTTTTAATTTCCAATCCATGACAATTTTTTCTTTTTCTTTACTTGTCTTTGTTTTTACATTTTATGTACAGTATCAAAATGCAAAAATAATAATTAAAGGAGTTGTCCAACCTTTATGTGACTGCAGCCTTGTGAATCCTCACATCACGCGCACTGTGCGCTGTCAGGATTCTCCGATGCAGGGAGTAGCGGGCGCGTCACCAAAAGTATGTGACTTGCATATATGCGAAGGGTAAAAATAATCACTAAAATCAGTCCCACTCATCCCTCCAACCTCAAGGCACGTTTCCCATGCTTTGCTCCATCCTCAGGTCCTTTGGTGCACATGTATCTATAGTGAGGACTTGCACAGGGTATTATTATTATTATTATTATCGTTAATAAACATATGCAAATCATCAATTATAAAGAGATATTTTCATCTCAGACACATATTGCATTTCCAAAGAAAAAATCTTAAAATTACTTACTATTGGGGATCGTGCAGATGAGTGTACATTCAGTCCGAGCATGATCTGTCAAAACATCAGATTGCACTCGGACCAATGTTGTTCTATGGGGCCGTGCACATGTCCGACGTGAGCCGCTCCAAGAGAAAATATCGCAGCATGGTCGAGTTTGATCTGATATTCGGATGTCACTCGACCATGCAAGTCAATGAGTGTGGAACCTGGATGACATCTGAGTGCAGTCTCATTTCCACACACTGACACAGTGGAGAAGATGGAGAATTTTTTTCCCATCATCTACTCATTTGAGAAAATGGGATCACACTATAATCACACTCTGACCAAACTCTGGATAAGAGAGAATACAGTAGTGTGACCCTGGCCTTTTAACTAATTGTATCACTAGCACTCTACTTTGCCCAGAGCGAGGATTACACAGATTGGGCACATTTACCTAGGACTGCTCTGGGTAGGATTACACAGATTGGGCACATTTACCTAGGACTGCTCTGGGTAAGGTTACACAGATTGGGCACATTTACCTAGGACTGCTCTAAGTAGGATTACACAGATTGGGCGCATTTACCTAGGACTGCTCTAGGTAGGATTACACAGATTGGGCACATTTACCTACGACTGCTCTAGGTAGGATTACACAGATTGGGCACATTTACCTACGACTGCTCTGGGAAGGATTACACAGATTGGGCACATTTACCTAGGACTGTTCTGGGTAGGGTTACACAGATTGGGCACATTTACCTAGGACTGCTCTGGGTCAGATTACACAGATTGGGCACATTTACCTAGGACTGCTCTGGGTAGGATTACACAGATTGGGCACATTTACCTAAGACTGCTCTGGGTCAGATTACACAGATTGGGCACATTTACCTAGGACTGCTCGGGGTAGGATTACACAGATTGGGTACATTTACCTAGGACTGCTCTGGGTTAGATTACACAGATTGGGCACATTTACCTAGGACTGCTCTGGGTAGGATTACACAGATTGGGCACATTTACCTAGGACTGCTCTGGGTCAGATTACACAGATTGGGCACATTTACCTAGGACTGCTCTGGGTAGGATTACACAGATTGGGCACATTTACCTAGGACTGCTCTGGGTTAGATTACACAGATTGGGCACATTTACCTAGGACTGCTCTGGGTAAGGCTACACAGATTGGGCACATTTTCCTAGGACTGCTCTGGGTAGGGTTACACAGATTGGGCACATTCATCTAGGACTGCTCTGTGTGGGTTTACACAGATTGGAGACATTTACCTAGGAATGCTGTAGGTAGGGTTACACAGATTGGGCACATTTACCTACGACTGCTCTGGGTAGGTTTACACAGATTGGGCACATTTACCTAGGACTGCCCTGGGTAGGGTTACGCAGATTGGGCACATTTACCTAGGACTGCTCTGGGTAGGGTTACACAGATTGGGCACATTTACCTACGACTGCTCTGGGTAGGTTTACACAGATTGGGCACATTTACCTAGGACTGCCCTGGGTAGGGTTACGCAGATTGGGCACATTTACCTAGGACTGCTCTGGGTAGGGTTACACAGATTGGGCACATTTACCTAGGACTGCTCTGGGTAAGGTTACACAGATTGGGCACATTTACCTAGGACTGCTCTAAGTAGGATTACACAGATTGGGCGCATTTACCTAGGACTGCTCTAGGTAGGATTACACAGATTGGGCACATTTACCTAGGACTGCTCTAGGTAGGATTACACAGATTGGGCACATTTACCTACGACTGCTCTGGGAAGGATTACACAGATTGGGCACATTTACCTAGGACTGTTCTGGGTAGGGTTACACAGATTGGGCACATTTACCTAGGACTGCTCTGGGTCAGATTACACAGATTGGGCACATTTACCTAGGACTGCTCTGGGTAGGATTACACAGATTGGGCACATTTACCTAAGACTGCTCTGGGTCAGATTACACAGATTGGGCACATTTACCTAGGACTGCTCGGGGTAGGATTACACAGATTGGGTACATTTACCTAGGACTGCTCTGGGTTAGATTACACAGATTGGGCACATTTACCTAGGACTGCTCTGGGTAGGATTACACAGATTGGGCACATTTACCTAGGACTGCTCTGGGTCAGATTACACAGATTGGGCACATTTACCTAGGACTGCTCTGGGTAGGATTACACAGATTGGGCACATTTACCTAGGACTGCTCTGGGTCAGATTACACAGATTGGGCACATTTACCTAGGACTGCTCTGGGTAAGGCTACACAGATTGGGCACATTTTCCTAGGACTGCTCTGGGTAGGGTTACACAGATTGGGCACATTTATCTAGGACTGCTCTGTGTGGGTTTACACAGATTGGAGAAATTTACCTAGGACTGCTGTAGGTAGGGTTACACAGATTGGGCACATTTACCTACGACTGCTCTGGGTAGGTTTACACAGATTGGGCACATTTACCTAGGACTGCCCTGGGTAGGGTTACGCAGATTGGGCACATTTAACTAGGACTGCTCTGGGTAGGGTTACACAGATTGGGCACATTTACCTACGACTGCTCTGGGTAGGTTTACACAGATTGGGCACATTTACCTAGGACTGCCCTGGGTAGGGTTACGCAGATTGGGCACATTTACCTAGGACTGCTCTGGGTAGGGTTACACAGATTGGGCACATTTACCTAGGACTGCTCTGGGTAGAATTATACAGATTGGGCACATTTACCTAGGACTGCTCTGGGTAGGGTTACACAGATTGGGCACATTTACCTACGACTGCTCTGGGTAGGTTTACACAGATTGGGCACATTTACCTAGGACTGCCCTGGGTAGGGTTACGCAGATTGGGCACATTTACCTAGGACTGCTCTGGGTAGGGTTACACAGATTGGGCACATTTACCTAGGACTGCTCTGGGTAGAATTATACAGATTGGGCACATTTACCTAGGACTGCTCTGGGTAGGGTTACACAGATTGAGCACATTTACCTAGGACTGCTCTGGGTCAGATTACACAGATTGGGCACATTTACCTACGACTGCTCGGGGAAGGATTACACAGATTGGGCACATTTACCTAGGACTGCTCTGGGTAGGATTTCACAGATTGGGCACATTTACCTAGGACTGCTCTGGGTAGGGATACACAGATTGGGCACATTTACCTAGGACTCCTTTAGGTAGGGTTACACAGATTGGGTACATTTACCTAGGACTGCTCTGGGTAGGGTTACACAGATTGGGCACATTTACCTAGGACTGCTCTGGGTAGGGTTACACAGATTGGGCACATTTACCTAGGACTGCTCTGGGTAGGGTTACACAGATTGGGCACATTTACCTAGGACTGCTCTGGGTAGGGTTACACAGATTGGGCACATTAACCTAGGACTGCTCTGAGTAGGATTACACAGATTGGGCACATTTACCTAGGACTGCTCTGGGTCAGATTATACAGATTGGGCACGTTTACCTAGGACTGCTCTGGGTAGGATTACACAGATTGGGCACATTTACCTAAGACTGCTCTGGGTCAGATTACACAGATTGGGCACATTTACCTACGACTGCTCTGGGAAGGATTACACAGATTGGGCACATTTACCTAGGACTGTTCTGGGTAGGGTTACACAGATTGGGCACATTTACTTAGGACTACTCTGGGTAGGATTACACAGATTGGGAACATTTACCTACGACTGCTCTGGGTAGGATTACACAGATTGGGCACATTTACGTAGGACTGCTCTGGGTAGGATTTCACAGATTGGGCACATTTACCTAGGACTGCTCTGGGTAGGGATACACAGATTGGGCACATTTACCTAGGACTCCTTTAGGTAGGGTTACACAGATTGGGTACATTTACCTAGGACTGCTCTGGGTAGGGTTACACAGATTGGGCACATTTACCTAGGACTGCTCTGGGTAGGGTTACACAGATTGGGCACATTTACCTAGGACTGCTCTGGGTAGGGTTACACAGATTGGGCACATTTACCTAGGACTGCTCTGGGTAGGGTTACACAGATTGGGCACATTTACCTAGGACTGCTCTGAGTAGGATTACACAGTTTGGGCACATTTACCTAGGACTGCTCTGGGTCAGATTATACAGATTGGGCACGTTAACCTAGGACTGCTCTGGGTAGGATTACACAGATTGGGCACATTTACCTAAGACTGCTCTGGGTCAGATTACACAGATTGGGCACATTTACCTAGGACT
The DNA here is from genome assembly GCF_051348905.1 of Ranitomeya variabilis. Lineage (NCBI taxonomy): Eukaryota > Metazoa > Chordata > Amphibia > Anura > Dendrobatidae > Ranitomeya > Ranitomeya variabilis. The sequence goes on from NC_135235.1 coordinate 284,375,499, forward strand.
GCTCGGGGTAGGATTACACAGATTGGGCACATTTACCTAGGACTGCTCCGGGTAGGATTACACAGATTGGGCACATTTACCTAGGACTGCTCGGGGTAGGACTACACAAATTGGGTACATTTACCTACCACTGTTCATTGGTAGGGTTACACAGATTGGGCACATTTACCTAGGACTGCTCTGGGTAGGATTACACAGATTGGGCACATTTACCTAGGACTGCTCTGGGTAGGATTACACAGATTGGGCACATTTACCTAGGACTGCTCTGGGTAAGGTTACACAGATTGGGCACATTTACCTAGGACTGCTCTAAGTAGGATTACACAGATTGGGCGCATTTACCTAGGACTGCTCTAGGTAGGATTACACAGATTGGGCACATTTACCTAGGACTGTTCTGGGTAGGGTTACACAGATTGGGCACATTTACTTAGGACTACTCTGGGTAGGATTACACAGATTGGGAACATTTACCTACGACTGCTCTGGGTAGGATTACACAGATTGGGCACATTTACCTAGGACTGCTCTGGGTAGGATTTCACAGATTGGGCACATTTACCTAGGACTGCTCTGGGTAGGGTTACACAGATTGGGCACATTTACCTAGGACTCCTTTAGGTAGGGTTACACAGATTGGGCACATTTACCTAGGACTGCTCTGGGTAGGGTTACACAGATTGGGCACATTTACCTAGGACTGCTCTGGGTAGGGTTACACAGATTGGACACATTTACCTAGGACTGCTCTGGGTAGGGTTACACAGATTGGGCAGATTTACCTAGGACTGCTCTGGGTAAGGTTACACAGATTGGGCACATTTACCTAGGACTGCTCGGGGTAGGAATACACAGATTGGGCACATTTACCTAGGACTGCTCTGGGTAAGGTTACACAGATAGGGCACATTTACCTAGGACTGCTGTAGGTAGGGTTACACAAATTGGGCACATTTACCTAGGAATGCTCTGGGTAGGGTTACACAGATTGGGCACATTTACCTAGGACTGCTCTGGGTAGGATTACACAGATTGGGCACATTTATATAAGACTGCTCTGGGTAGAGTTACACAGATTGGGCACATTTACCTAGGACTGCTCTGGGTAGGATTACACAGATTGGGCACATTTACCCAGGACTGCTCGGGGTAGGACTACACAAATTGGGTACATTTACCTACCACTGTTCATTGGTAGGGTTACACAGATTGGGCACATTTTCCTAGGACTGCTCTGGGTAGGGTTACACAGATTGGGCACATTTACCTAGGACTGCCCTGAGTAGGGTTACACAGATTGGGCACATTTATCTAGGACTGCTCTGGGTGGATTTACACAGATTGGACACATTTACCTAGGACTGCTCTGGGTAGGATTACACAGATTGGGCACATTTACCTAGGACTGCTCGGGGTAGGACTACACAAATTGGGTACATTTACCTACCACTGTTCATTGGTAGGGTTACACAGATTGGGCACATTTACCTAGGACTGCTCTGGGTAAGGCTACACAGATTGGGCACATTTTCCTAGGACTGCTCTGGGTAGGGTTACACAGATTGGGCACATTTATCTAGGACTGCCCTGGCTAGGGTTACACAGATTGGGCACATTTATCTAGGACTGCTCTGTGTGGGTTTACACAGATTGGAGACATTTACCTAGGACTGCTGTAGGTAGGGTTACACAGATTGGGCACATTTACCTACGACTGCTCTGGGTAGGTTTACACAGATTGGGCACATTTACCTACGATTGTTCTGGGTAGGATTACACAGATTGGGCACATTTACCTAGGACTGCCCTGGGTAGGGTTGCGCAGATTGGGCACATTTACCTAGGACTGCTCTGGGTAGGGTTACACAGATTGGGCACATTTACCTAGGACTGCTCTGGGTAGAATTATACAGATTGGGCACATTTACCTAGGACTGCTCTGGGTAGGGTTACACAGGTTGAGCACATTTACCTAGGACTGCTCTGGGTCAGATTACACAGATTGGGCACATTTACCTAGGACTGCTCTGGGTAGGGTTACACAGATTGGGCATATTTACCTAGGACTGCTCTGGGTTGGATTACACAGATTGGGCACATTTACCTAGGACTGCTCTGGGTCAGATTACACAGATTGGGCACATTTACCTAGGACTGCTCTGGGTAGGATTACACAGATTGGGCACATTTACCTAAGACTGCTCTGGGTCAGATTACACAGATTGGGCACATTTACCTAGGACTGCTCGGGGTAGGATTACACAGATTGGGTACATTTACCTAGGACTGCTCTGGGTTAGATTACACAGATTGGGCACATTTACCTAGGACTGCTCTGGGTAGGATTACACAGATTGAGCACATTTACCTAGGACTGCTCTGGGTCAGATTACACAGATTGGGCACATTTACCTAGGACTGCTCTGGGTAGGATTACACAGATTGGGCACATTTACCTAGGACTGCTCTGGGTCAGATTACACAGATTGGGCACATTTACCTAGGACTGCTCTGGGTAAGGCTACACAGATTGGGCACATTTTCCTAGGACTGCTCTGGGTAGGGTTACACAGATTGGGCACATTCATCTAGGACTGCCCTGGCTAGGGTTACACAGATTGGGCACATTTATCTAGGACTGCTCTGTGTGGGTTTACACAGATTGGAGACATTTACCTAGGAATGCTGTAGGTAGGGTTACACAGATTGGGCACATTTACCTACTACGTCTGCTCTGGGTAGGTTTACACAGATTGGGCACATTTACCTAGGACTGCCCTGGGTAGGGTTACGCACATTGGGCACATTTACCTAGGACTGCTCTGGGTAGGGTTACACAGATTGGGCACATTTACCTAGGACTGCTCTGGGTAGAATTATACAGATTGGGCACATTTACCTAGGACTGCTCTGGGTAGGGTTACACAGATTGAGCACATTTACCTAGGACTGCTCTGGGTCAGATTACACAGATTGGGCACATTTACCTAGGACTGCTCTGGGTAGGGTTACACAGATTGGGCACATTTACCTAGGACTGCTCTGGGTAGGATTACACAGATTGGGCACATTTACCTAGGACTGCTCTGGGTCAGATTACACAGATTGGGCACATTTACCTAGGACTGCTCTGGGTAGGATTACACAGATTGGGCACATTTACCTAAGACTGCTCTGGGTCAGATTACACAGATTGGGCACATTTACCTAGGACTGCTCGGGGTAGGATTACACAGATTGGGTACATTTACCTAGGACTGCTCTGTGTTAGATTACACAGATTGGGCACATTTACCTAGGACTGCTCGGGGTAGGATTACACAGATTGGGCACATTTACCTAGGACTGCTCTGGGTCAGATTACACAGATTGGGCACATTTACCTAGGACTGCTCTGGGTAGGATTACACAGATTGGGCACATTTACCTAGGACTGCTCTGGGTCAGATTACACAGATTGGGCACATTTACCTAGGACTGCTCTGGGTCAGATTACACAGATTGGGCACATTTACCTAGGACTGCTCTGGGTAGGGTTACACAGATTGGGCACATTTACCTAGGACTGCTCTGGGTAGGGTTACACAGATTGGGCACATTTACCTAGGACTGCTCTGGGTAGGTAGGCTTGCACAGATTTGCAGATCAGATAAAAAAAAATTCTTTAAAATCTAGATATTAATGGATAGAGACCAGACTCCACATTAATTTGAACAATTTACTTTCTCTCTGAATATTCCTTTAATTAATCTTTCTCTGTTTCTTTTAAGGATAAAAATTCTCTTAGAACTTCTCATCTTTTTGTATAAGTGCTTGATAGGTGCTAAAAGCTTTTCATTAAAAATGTGACCAAAGCCCGGTCCTGTCATCTCAAAGGATGAGAAAATTGACATCTCTTTGGTGGCGGAGCAGGCACCTTGTTAGGCCGACATCATGCTCCCTGCATCTTCCCTCTATATAATCTTATATTAATAGTCATCTCTAACCCAAAGATATTTTTTTTGGTACATTTATGTATATAGTAGTATCAGGCCACAGATTTAAAGGGAACCTGTCACCTGAATTTGGCGGGACCGGTTTTGGGTCATATGGGCGGGGTTTTCGGGTGTTTGATTCACCCTTTCCTTACCTGCTGGCTGCATGCTGGCCGCAATATTGGATTGAAGTTCATTCTCTGTCCTGTCATTCTGCGCCTTGCGCAGGCGTGTACTCCGGAGGACAGAGAATGAACTTCAATCCAATATTGCGGCCAGCATGCTGTCATGTCGGACGCTGTTCAGACCAGGTCGTCCGACAGACAGCGGTAATTCCGCATTTGTCCACTATGCGCTCATTGGCGTCGGCTAGATTTTATCTAGCTGGTCCGGGGTTAATTTAGCTGGTGATCGGATTGGAAGCTGGGCCATGCCCACTGCCTTTAAATAGTTCTCCTGATCATTGGGCGTCGCCGATTATAGCTTCAGTCTTGTGCGTGGTTATCTCGGTCTGGAGTGGTGAGCTAAGTAGTTGGAGTATCGTTGCTGGTGGTGTATTTCCCTTTGTCTTATTTTCTCCTTCCTATATTTGTATTTGTTTTGCCCTTTGCATTTATAGTGTATTCCTGTGTGACTGCGGCGTGGTGCTTATTTTTCCTTTATCCTTGTCTGCGCTAACTGTGGGTATTGGAGTGCTTTCTCTTCACTGGGTGGTGGTTTCAGCCTAGGGTTGAAACAGGAGATAGGGCGAGGGTGGAGGCTCAGACATGCACACCATCAGTGTAAACTCTGGGTAGAGGGTCAGTCAGGGTTTCTCTAGTCTGAGGGAAATCGCAGGGGCCCGGGTTATTAGCTCTATCCTACCTAGGTCTGCTGTGACACATGCAGCCAGCGGGTAAGGAAAGGGTGAATCAAACACCCGAAAACCCCGCCCATATGACCCAAAACCGGTCCCGCCAAATTCAGGTGACAGGTTCCCTTTAACAAGGGTTGCCAGATATAAAGTGCATGGTGTTATGTAATATACTAGACATTACCCATTTGATAATTTAAAGGGGTTGGCTATTACTTAGATATTGATGATCGGTCTTATAGATAGGTAATAAACCTTGGATCAGGGGGGTGCACTCCCATGAATCAGCTATTTACAACGTTGGCAGCTGAAATTAGACAGTGAATAGTAGCTGAGCTGCAGTTCCGGGAATGGCCACTACACGGTGTATGGAGCTGTGTTTTTCCAAATACTGTTTGGATCTGGCCATAGTCGGTAGGGGTGCCCAGTGTTGGATCCCTACCAATTAAAATGTTGATGGCACAGTGGTCATGCATGCTGACTAACACTTTATTCATGCTGAAGATCACTGGGGGTCTAAGCAGCTGAACCCCCACAAATCATAACTTTTTCATCAATCCTGTTGGTGAATAATGTTGTTTAAAAGACAGCCATATTAAGCCCGACATTTAGTGCAGGTCCCAGCATGCATGCCTAAAGTACTCATGGGGTTTCATTTACACAACTGAGGCCAAAGGAGCGCCCTTGTGATATAGCATAGTGCAGAAGACTACAGCATTCAATGAAAAAATATACAGAAAAAAATAAACTTATTAGTGACATATTCCTCTGTATAAAAGTGCATATAGGACTCTTTGTAGCCTTTCATCATGTTTGTATGTGGGGAGAATCCTCAGACATATATCTCCGATATAGGGCTTTTAACATGATGTTAACAGTGTTGTTATATGGATTGTATACTTTGATATTCTGTTCACATAGAAATGCCTTAAGGCTACGTTCACACCTTCAGTTTTTTCATCAGTTTTTTTTCCTGTCCTGTTTTGAAAATCCGCAGCTAAAATTCAGCGCTGTTTTTAGCTGCGGATTTTGATCCTTTTTCTTCTGCGGATTCCACTGCGGGTTTCCAAATGCAGTTTCCTATTGGTGCTGCTGGAAACCCGCAGCGGAATCCGGAGAAAGAATTGACATGGTACTTCTTTTTTCCGCAGGCAAATCCGCGCGGATTTTCCTGGGGAAAAAAGGATCGTCGGCACAGCGGATTTTGTTTTCCATTGGGTTACATTGTACTGTAACCTACATGGAAAACGGATGCGGATCCGCAGCTGAAATTCCGCTCCGGATCCGCACCAAAAAACGCACCGTGTGAACATAGCCTTAAAAGTAAGAGATCAAGGTGAAGGTAGCAGATCACGTCAAAGGGGCTAGGCAAATGGAGGCAAACAGAAGTAAGAGATCCAGGTGATGGGCGCTCCCATACAAATGAGAAAAATCTCAAAGGTGACACCTAAGGAAGGTTGTTCACAGTAAAAACGCATAGTGATTTTAAATCAATTTTATTTTTCATTATTTCTTTATTTTGATCTCCTATTCTACATGCACTTTTGAAAATGTTCTCATATGTTTGGGAGAGCCCAGCACCTGGATCTCTTATTTCTATTTGCCTCCGTTTGCCTAGCCCCTTTGACTTGATCTGCTACTTTCTTGGAATTCTGACCCCGGACTGTGACCTGACTACGCCTTTTGTCTGACCCCTCTGTTTATGTTGAGTTCTCTTGGTATCTCACCGTGGACCTCTTGACCATCCTGCCTCACGGCTTGTCCATGAGTCAAAATATGTAAATGGAGTTGTGCCCTATCTGAACAACTTCACTTCGTTCATACACTTTCCAGGAGGGATCATCCATATTTTATATATAGAAAGGCCTTTGCAATCAACATTTTCCACAATATTTACTGACACCATTAATAAGAGGCAGGTATTTTTTATGACAATTTTTTTTTTTAATGTTTTTTTTACTTTGGAAGTTGGATGACGAACGACTGGTGGATGGTGCTGCATTAAAGAGTGTGGAATAAACACAATATTCAGATGCTATCAGCAAATATACTCTGCCTAATTTAACCCCTATGGTTGAGTCTGATTTGACAGTTTTCTATTCCAAGAAGAAGAAAAAAAGCAGATCACAGACAAAACAGAAGCTGCTTGTACAGACTACGGAGAGGACTGATTTTTAGTTCCTCGCAATGAAATATTTCATCTGCTCTTAAAGTCAAAACCCTGACAGAGAAAAATAATGAGTGCAAGCTGACGACAGGAGCGCTCGTTAACAGGGAACACGCGGTACATAGTGATTGCTGGCAATCAGCAGTGCCAGTGAGGCAAGAATAATCGCCAGCCTGTGCCAAGACTCTTACTCATGGTTGTTTTAGGGTATGCGTCACTTCTTTGTCATCTTTGCAGTTGCACGTCTGAATGCTACGAAATGTTTTTTATAATCTCGTGGTTTTTTACACCTCATTACGGCATGCCTAGGTATCAGCAGCTCAATGGTTTCACACTGGACGGTGCAGTGTCACCTGTTATCTCTGTCTTAACCCCCTTTATAAAAAAAGAACTAATGTGTGTATGAATGTATCAGATGTCAGGAGAACTTTAGAGGTCAACTCATCAAAGTGTATACGTTAGAAAATTGGCGTAAAACACTTTGAATAGTTGCACAATTTTTGCAGAACGAGGAGTTGCACAAATATGTTGCAACTTGACGTTTTCACGCTAGGATTTTCTTTAGCAGTTCCGACAAAATGGGCAGAGCTGTGAAGGATTAAGGGCGCAATGGGGTATGACTACGCCCATCCGTCAAATTCAGCAAAAGTGCTGACATTTCTTACGCTTCTCGAGTGTGGTGCACAAAAGAGGCTCCCATGTAACAAGGTGTGTAATGGATGAATGGAGGTTTCCAGCATCCTCGAAGGAAAGTCTCTAAAACTTCATCTTCTTTATCAACTTCTTATAAACAACATGAAGGCATAATATCCTGTATCAACTATATAAGCCCTCGCTTAGTCTAGTTTCACACTAGCGTTTACCTGATCTGCGGCGGGCTGCGGACTTCCTCCGTGAAGCCCCGCCCCCGCCACACCTCCGCCGCTAGCTCCGCCTATTTCTGCATGCGGCCGGCATGCAGCCTGTGTACCTATATTTAACATTAGGTACGCAGGTCCTGCCGCAGTAGGCGGATGGTGCCGCATACGGCGTTTTGACGCTGCAGATAAAAAAAAAAATGCTACAGGCTGCGTCCTACGCTGGTAGCTGCAGCGTCAAAACGCCGCATGCGGCAGCCTCCGCATACAGCCGCACGACCTGCGTACCTAATGTTAAATATAGGTACACAGGCCGCATGCCGGCCGCATGCAGAAGTAGGCGGAGCTAGCGGCGGAGGGCGGGGCTTCATGGAGGAAGTCCGCAGCCCTCCGCAGCTGCTCCATACGCCAGTGTGAAACCGGCCTTACACAGTTAGGCTGGGGTCACACATGCGTGTTTTACGTACGTAAGAGCGCAAAAACTACGTACGTAAAACTCGCATTACATACGGCACAATGCTTCTCAATGGGGCTGCTCCTATTAGCCGTATATTACGGTTCAGTATTATACGGCGTTCTACGGCCGTACAAAATCGCAGCATGCTGCGTTTGTCAGCGTATTGCGCAAATAATACGCCAATGAAAGTCTATGGGGGCGAGAAAAATACGGATTCCACACGGACCAGCAGTGTGACTTGCGAGAAATACGCAGCGCTGTTAGTGAAAAGTCGGTAATTCAATTGCCGGCTTTTCATTTCTCCTGCACAAACCCGACAGGATATGAGACGTGGTTTACATACAGTAAACCATCTCATATCCCCTTTTTTTTTGCATATTCCACACTACTAATGTTAGTAGTGTGTATGTGCAAAATTTCAGCGCTGTAGCTGCTGAAATAAAGGGTTAAATGGCGGAAAAAATTGGCGTGGGCTCCCGCGCAATTTTCTCCGCCAGAGCGGTAAAGCCAGTGACTGAGGGCAGATATTAATAGCCAGGAGAGGGTCCATGGTTATTGGCCCCCCCGTGGCTAAAAACATCTGCCCCCAGCCACCCCAGAAAAGGCACATCTGGAAGATGTGCCTATTCTGGCACTTGGCCACTCTCTTCCCACTCCCTGTAGCGGTGGGATATGGGGTAATGAAGGGTTAATGCCACCTTGCTATTGGAAGGTGACATTAAGCCAGATTAATGATGGAGAGGCGTCAATTATGACACCTATCTATTATTAATCCAATTGTAGGAAAGGGTTAAAAAACACACACACACACACATGATTGAAAAGTATTTTAATGAAATAAACACAGCGGTTGTTGTAATAATTTATTGTTCTCTCAAATCCATTTGCAGTCCCTCGCTTGGCAACATAATAAACGCACAAGATACATACCTTCTGATGTACTGTCAGGTCCAACGATGTAATCCATCTGAAGGGGTTAACTAATATTACAGGCAGGAGCCCTGCTAATGCAGCTGTGCTCCGTGCCTGTAATCCCCGGCGAATGAATGAAATGTAGGTCATTGACCTACATTTCATTCATTCGCGGTGAGGCGCCCCCTGGTGGATGTCCTCATATGACCTGGAGCGTGGGAAAAAGTTCCCAGGCTGCAGTTCATGAGAACATCCACCAGAGGGCGCCTCACCGCGAATGAATGAAATGTAGGTCAATGACCTACATTTCATTCATTCGCCGGGGATTACAGGCACGGAGCACAGCTGCATTATAGCAGGGCTCCTGCCTGTAATATTAGTTAACCCCTTCAGATGGATTACATCGTTGGACCTGACAGTACATCAGAAGGTATGTATCTTGTGCGTTTATTATGTTGCCAAGCGAGGGACTGCAAATGGATTTGAGAGAACAATAAATTATTACAACAACCCTGTGTTTATTTCATTAAAATACTTTTCAATCATGTGTGTGTGTTTTTTAACCCTTTCCTACAATTGGATTAATAATGGAGAGGTGTCATAATTGACGCCTCTCCATTATTAATCTGGCTTAATGTCACCTTTCAATAGCAAGGTGGCATTAACCCTTCATTACCCCATATCCCACCGCTACAGGGAGTGGGAAGAGAGTGGCCAAGTGCCAGAATAGGCGCATCTTCCAGATGTGCCTTTTCTGGGGTGGCTGGGGGCAGATGTTTTTAGCCACGGGGGGGCCAATAACCATGGACCCTCTCCTGGCTATTAATATCTGCCCTCAGTCACTGGCTTTACCGCTCTGGCGGAGAAAATTGCGCGGGAGCCCACGCCAATTTTTTCCGCCATTTAACCCTTTATTTTAGCAGCTACAGCGCAGAAATTTTGCACATACACACTACTAACATTAGTAGTGTGGAATATGCAAAAAAAAGGGGGATATGAGATGGTTTACTGTATGTAAACCATGTCTCATATCCTGTCGGGTTTGTGCAGGAGAAATGAAAAGCCGGCAATTGAATTACCGGCTGTTCACAGATATCGCGCTGATTGAAATCTAAATACAGAATATATATATATGTGTCACAATGACATATATATATATATATATATACTGTATATATGTTTTCCCGAACATTTGAGCACATAAATCCATTAGATGTCGGTTTTGCAAGCCTGCGCGAAAATCTCGCAGTACGGATGCCATACGGATTACATACGGAGGATGCCATGCGCACAATACGCTGACACACCCTGACTACGGATCACTATTTTGGGAACATTTCTCCGTATTACGGCCGTAGTACGGACGTATAATACGTGGCGTATTGTCTTACGCCATGTGTGACCCCAGCCTTACAGTGTATAACTATATATATATATATATATATATATAGACTAAGAATCCTCTTTAGGACTGAAACGCGTAGGAAATGTGCTTCAGAATTTATATCATACCTTCGTATCGATTTCAAGTTGTTTTGTTAAGTTAAGCTTTAAAGATTTTCCTTTTCAGATGCTGGAAACTTTTGTTTATCTACGGTATCACATGTCTTTGCCATAGAATCCTAAGGTCATCGTGCCCAACCCCTTGCTCAATGCAGGAGTCACTAAACCATCTCCTGTCCAGCCTCTGTTTGAAGACTTCCATTGAAGGAGAACTCACCACCTCTCGTGGCCGCCTGTTACACTCATTGCTCACTCTCACTGTCAAAAAGTTTTGTCTAATATCTAATCTGTATCTTCTCCCTTTCGGTTTCATTCCATTGCTTCTCATGTTTCCATGTGCAAATGACAATAATGATGATCCCTCTACACTGACAGCAATTCAGATATTTGTAGACAGCTATTAAGGCTCTTCATAGCCTTCTTTTTTGCAATCTAAACATTCCCAGATCCTTTAACCGTTCCTCATAGGACATAGTTTACAGTCTGCTCACCATCCTGGTAGCTCTTCTCTGAACTTTCTCCAGTTTTTCAACTTTTTTTTAAAATGTGATGCCCAGAACTGGACACAGTCGATTCCATAGCCTTTGGATGGAGAGGAAGACAGCGTGTGCCAACTCCGATTCATTCTAATGCTTCTTAGTCTCAGCTGGGGGTAATCAGGGTCTGGTGATGGATGGACTTCCACCTATGTATCATTTTATCACATATCTAAAAAATGCTTTAAACCGGATTACGTCTTTCGTCATTCTATACTTTGCTCCTCAGTCATCTGAGATAAATGCTCTGTTTCTATATAAATTACTATGATCAATAAAAAATGATCCCTTATCAGGTAACAAACACTTCATATGTCAGATCCCTCTTATCTAAAAAAGCTGCGACGACACAAGGAGGGATAAAGTCACTTTGCTGTTGTTTCCATTCTGCGCTGAAGAAGACCAGACAATTTTACAATTTCACAGAATTTTTCAATTATTCAGAGGCAGAATTCTCCCGGCTTTTAAAGTCATTGAAAGCTTCAGGCGATCTACCTGTCGAAAACCTATAGACTGTCAATTAGTTGTAAAGAATCCTTCATTATCAGAACCTAAACTTTAAGACTGAACTGTGGCTGCCGGGCTTTTATTATTTTTTTTTTTAGAACCATAAAAAAAAAATGGTTGTCATATAAAGAGGGAAGAGGATAAAGAAACTCTGAATATTGTATTTAATTATCACTTCAGAACAAGGTAATGGAATAAAAAAAAACCGAAGATGCGCTAATCTTCTGAAATCTTTTCTGATCGGTGTATAATTGTCATTAAGAAGACTGTGTATGAAACACAGGAGTGCGATCGTGTCATTATAAAACAGACGCTGAATCTAGGACCTCATCATTTTAATCTCAAAGTGACAAAAGAAAAAGTGTCTCTCGGATGATACAGGTTATTATTAGTGATGAGCGAGCGGGTTCACATAAGGCGTGCCCGAATACTATGTTCCAGTCCCCGCGGTTGCATGTCTCGTGGCTGTTCGACAGCCGCAACACATAGCTGATACATCCTGCCGGAAGACACCAGGGGAAGAATATCCTCAATCATTTCCTTACCGGCTGTTCCCACTGCAAAGTGGCGGATCTCGCTTCTTCTACATCATGAATTCATCTTCGAATAGGGAATGCCGAAGAATGGAACGGAAAGTGAGAGACAGCAAATAAATAATGAAATGTGGTATTAAAGGCTTAGATGTGTTCCTTCTATAAATATAAAGACTGAACAGGAAAAGATGGCGGTATCGACCGGGGCGCTGATGTAGATGAAAGCAAAAATTAGCGTTTCAGGGATGATCCATCCCCTTCCTCAGGTACAATCGTACAGATGTCATCCCTGATCTCTACAGGTTATAATCCAGCTCTCAGGATCTTGTTTACTGATGATCAGCAACCAGACTGACTGCTTTTCCAACAAGTATATGATTTTCATACATTCCGACTAGACGTGTGAATCGAGCGAGGTCAGACATGTCTAGTCGGAATGTGGCCGGAAGTCTGCAAATTGTATACTTGAAGTCACATGATCGCATGCTCCTGGTGCCGGCATCGGTGAATCTTGACTATGCACGCTGATGATGAGTGACTGCAGACTTGAAACCCAAGCCTGGACAAACCCTTTAAATTCCTGACTGTTTACATGGAGTAGTGTATTCAAACCTGTGTAAGCAAACCTCTTGTTACCGTATTCTCTCGTTTTGGTGATCGATGGAGGTTGCAACAATGGATCAGGTGATGAATCCTTTGTGTAGCCAATAAATATGTATCTATATACAGTAGGGTGTCAAGGAAAAATGAACTTTGCAAATTGGTAAGTCTTATAACTCAAATTTATTCCTTTTGGCATAAGGATTCACCATGTGAAATATGTTGACATTAAATTTAGATTTACCACTTGCTCAAGGCATATATATGTACTAGATGGTGGCCCGATTCTAATGCATCGGGTATTCTAGAATATGCATGTCCACGTAGTATATTGGTCAGACATGTAGTATATTGCCCAGTGACGTAGTATATTGCCCTGCCATGTAGTATATTGCCCAGCCACGTAGTATATTGCCCAGCCACATAGTATATTGCCCAGTGACATAGTATATTGCCCAGTGACGTAGTATATTGCCCGGTGACGTAGTATACAGCACAGAGCCACGTAGTACATTGCCCAGTGACGTAGTATATTGCCCAGCTACGTAGTATATTGCCCAGCCACGTAGTATATTGCCCAGCCATGTAGTATATTGCCCAGCCACGTAGTATATTGGCCAGCCACGTAGTATATTGCCCTGCCACGTAGTATATTGCCCAGCCACGTAGTCTATTGCCCAGTGACGTAGTATATTGCCCAGTGACGTAGTATATTGCCCAGTGACGTAGTATACAGCACAGAGCCATGTAGTATATTGCCCAGTGACGTAGTATATTGCCCAGTGACGTAGTATACAGCACAGAGCCACGTAGTATATTGCCCAGTGACGTAGTATATTGCCCAGCGATGTAGTATATTGCCCAGCCATGTAATATATTGCCCAGCCACGTAGTATATTGCCCAGTGACGTAGTATATTGCCCAGCGAGGTAGTATATTGCCCAGCCATGTAGTATATTGCCCAGTGATGTAGTATATTGCCTAGCGACGTAGTATATTGCCCAGCCATGTAGTATATTGCCCAGCTATGTAGTATATTGCCCAGTGACGTAGCATACAGCACAGAGCCACGCAGTATATTGCACAGCAATGTAGTATACAGCACAGAGCCACGTAGTGTATTGCCCAGCCACATAGTATATTGCCTAGCCACGTATGTCACAGGTTAAAAAATAAACATACTCACCTTCCGATCCGAGGGCCCCTTGTAGTTCTAACATACTCACCATACATGTAGTTCTGTCGCCTGTGCGAGGTACAGGCGGCAGCTTCCGGTCCCAGCCTGCTCGCGCAGGGCCTGTGATGACGTCGCGGTCACATGACCGTGACGTCACGGCAGGTCCTTCTGCCAGACCATCCATGCCAACGGAACGTGCCGGTTGCATCGCGAGGAGCGGGAAAGGCGGCGTAGGTGAGTATATAATCATTTTTTAAAATTATTTTTAACATTAGATGTTTTTACTATTGGCGCTGCATAGGCTGCGTCAATAGTAAAAAAAACTTGGTCACACAGGGTTAATAGCAGCGGTAACGGAGTGTGTTACCCGCAGTATAACGCGGTCCGTTACCGCCGGCATTAACCCTGTGTGAGCGGTGAGCGGAGGGGTGTATGCGGGCGCCGGGCAGTGAGTGAGGGGAGTAAGGAGCGGCCATTTTCTTCCGGACTGTGCGCGTCGCTGATTGGTTGCGGCAGCCATGACAGGCAGCTGACGAGACCAATCAGCGAACGAATAACCGTTACAGACAGAAGGACAGACGGAAGTGACCCTTAGACAATTATATAGTAGATATATACAGTATATATATACTGTATATGTTACTGTAAAAGTCAGAAGGACGGTAAAACCTAGGATTTACCGGTCAATCTGGACATTCACCGAGGCCGTCGGTAAAAGCTCAAAATGAAAAGTAAAATTGGACTTTTACCGGTTTAGTCTTGGTAAATGTACACGTTTGGTATCGCCGCGTTCAGAAACCCCCGATCTATCAAAATATAAAATTAATTTATCTGATCGGTAAACGGCATAACATACCATACATAACGCGGGATATGCATGACGATAAATACTAAACAAGCATTTAAAACTGCAATATGATTTGCCATTGAGCAACCAGTAAATGATAACTAATCTTAAAAAAAGAAAATTTATAAAATACCTATGACCAAAAAGGAACAAAATTAAGAGGTAAGACCTTCAAAAACTTGCTACTTAATTTTTACCATGCATTTCCTTGTCACCCTAATATACAGTATATATTTTTATTTGTTTAGGACAGTTTAGCCAATGCTATAAATTGTAAAGAAAATAAGATGATTATTATACTTACTAGATGGTGGCCCGATTCTAACATATCGGGTATTCTAGAATATGCATGTCCACGTAGTATATTGCCCAGCCCACGTAGTATATTGGCCAGCCACGTAGTATATTGCCCAGCCACGCAGTATATTGCCCAGCCCACGTAGTATATTGCCCAGTGACGTAGTATATTGCCCAGCCACGTAGTATATTGCACAGCGACGTAGTATACAGCACAGAGCCACGTAGTATATTGCCCAGTGACGTAGTATATTGCCCAGTGACGTAGTATATTGCTCAGTGACGTAGTATATTGCCCAGTTACGTAGTATATTGCCCAGTGACGTAGTATACAGCACAGAGCCACGTAGCATATTGCACAGCGATGTAGTATACAGCACAGAGCCACGTAGTATATTGCACAGCCACGTATGTGACAGGTTAAAATATAAACATATACTCACCTTCCGAGGGTACCCTTGTAGTTCTGTCGCCTCCTTCTCGCGCAGGCGCGCAGTACCTGTGATGAAGTCGCGGTCACATGACCGTGTCGCGGTCACATGACCGTGACATCACGGCAGGTCCTTCTCGCGCAGGCGTGCAGGACCTGTGATGACATCGCGGTCACATGACCATGTCGCGGTCACATGACCGTGACGTCATGGCAGGTCCTTTTCGCAGACCATCCTTCCACCGGAACCTGCCTGGAGCGTCGCGAGGAGCGGGAAAGGTGAGTATATAATGATTTTTTTTTTTATTATTATTTTTACCATTAGATGTTTTTACAATTGACGCTGCATAGGCAGCATCAATAGTAAAAACTTGGTCACACAGGGTTAATAGCGGTGGTAACGGAGTGAGTTACCCGCGGCATAACACGGTCCGTTACCGCCGGCATTAACCCTGTGTGAGCGGTGACTGCGGGGAGTATGGAACTGGCGCCGGGCACTAACTGCAGGGGAGTAGGGAGGGACTAATCGGACTGTGGGCGTTGCTGATTGGTTGCGGGAGCCATGACAGGCAGCTGGCGAGACCAATCAGCGACTTGGATTCCATGACAGACAGAGGCCGCGACCAATGAATATCCGTGACAGAAAGACAGAAGGACAGACAGATGGAAGTGACCCTTAGACAATTATATAGTAGATTCTGCTTAGATTTTTCCCTATGATTTGCAATTAGAAAAAGACGCATCAGATGGGTTAAAAAAAAATTAAATAAATAATACTATACTCATATTTCCTGTTGATGGCAAATTAAATTTTGTTATAGACTTGTTTGTCTCGAGTGTCAGATGTGCTAGCGTGGCAGAGAAGACAAGGAGGTCCATAGAGAAATATTTAGCTGTCAAGTCTGTGACATTAAACATCTTTATCTGTGTAACTGTATCATTCTCTGCTGGCACATAAGGTCTCTGTCTACAGCTATGATCTGGTCCAAACTACTGCAAAAGCATATAAACAATAAAGTAGAAATATTTAATAAGAACGGCAATAATATCTAATAGGTGAAAAAATGTATCATTTCCAATCAATTATACAATGCTGCACCATTTATGTTTCCATCCTGTTGTAAGCTTCATCAATCATCCGGGCCGTTCTTTACTGAACATTGTATTAGTTTTGTTTTATAAAAAAAAAAAAAAAGATTCATTTTCAGTAAAAGAAAAACATACATTTATTTTTGGCAAAAAATAATTTTTGCTATTGGACTTTATTAAAAATGATCCTCAGAGGAAGCGTGGTTTAGATGCGAAACGGCTGTCAGACAAATTTTGTCCCTTTTATGGAAAGTGACACTTTAAAGTGGAGTGGTGCGCGCCCCATTTATCTTCTTACCTTCTACAGCCTCTGTGTTGCACTACCTATTACAGGCTGCAGAATGAGTCAACTGAGTATCCGTCGGGGAGCTCATAAGGACGGGAGAGTTGACTTGTGACCACATGAAAATTAAAGTTGATCAGCCAAAAGGAGCTCAGGAGAAGGAAGGTAAGAGTTAAAAAAAACCTTCGTCAGAAGGATCTTACTGATGGAATCTCAATCAACCCATTTTGCAGCAAGAACAGACGGCACAACACAGAGACTGGGGATAAGTATTGGAATGTGACCTGATTATTTGGGGATTGATGAAAACTCCCCCTTTCCTATAATCCTTTAGTCGAGATAATAAGGGTTCTATGATCAAATAAATTGCATAAGACAACATTGTAAAATCATTAAGAGAAAAGAGTGAAAAAGAATGAAGCAAATCTAGGTAATCTGTTCTCCTCTGGCAGAGGCTCCATATGGATTGAAACAAGGGAAATTGCCTTTTATCATGCCGGCAGTCTACAAATTAAACATGTCTCATTTACGCGAGGAGAACGAGACAGTAAATCTGAGCTAATGAAGGCATATAGCCCAAGTGTTCGCAGACAGCAGCTCACTTAGATGTCCTGAAGATCATTCCAATAAGACGACCTGTCAGAGGTGACGCTTACAAAAAATGGTGACATTCCTATATAGGGATCTATGGAGTAACATCGCTCCTTGTGAAGAGTGACACGGCCTGACATGCCAGTGTAAGGAGACTTATAGTTCATGCAATGCTCCTCTGGGAAATTAAACATGCAAATTACTTCTTCGGAGATCTCTTGCTTTGCGCTGATGAGGGGCAACACCCTGAAACACGTGTCTGCAAATGAAGATTCTGGTTTGGCTTTTATCTTAAGTCACGTGGCAAGGCTCGTTAAAAGGTCGATATTGACTGTTAGGATTGCTATGTCAAGTAGCTGGAGCTAGAAATCAAGTCCTCTTCCTCTCTGAAGAGATAATTTGCATAAAAGTCTCCTTACGCTGGCACTCATGCGGTCAAATCGGATCTCTTGCTCTGCACCGAGGAGGGGCAAAACATCGTGTCTACAAATAGAGATTCCGGTTTGGCTTTTTGACTACGCCATACGACAAGGCTCGTTAAAGGGTCGATATTGACTTTTAGGATTGCTACTTCCAGTAAGTGGCGCTAGCGCTCAAGTTCTATAGGGACTAATATTTATATCACTTCCATTAATCTATTCAATTTTTACCTTACTAAAGGGGTTGCCATTTTTTTAATTCATAGGGTAACAGCTGTTTAAAAAAATCACCAAACTCAATAATATTCACTTTCCCTAGATCCAGATAATTTTTTATATCATGGGCGAAAAAAATCAGAAAATTGTATGAAAAAAAGTTTTTGCGCTTGTTGCCATTTTCTCACTTTTTGTGATCTGGGCTGGGTGTAGGTTTAGTTTTTGCGCCTTGAGCTACTCTTTTTATTGATACCATTTTGGGGTAGATACAATGTTTTGATCGCCTGTTATTGTATTTTAATGCAATATTGCGGCAATAAAAAAAAACGAAATTCTGGAGTTTTGATTCGTTTTTTTCATTATGCCATTTACTGATCGGATTAATATACTTTATATTTTGATAGATCGGACATTTCTGAATCCAGCAATAGCAAATATGTGTATTTTATATTTTTAATTGTTTTATTTTTAATGGGGCAAAAGGGGAGGCGATTTGAACTTTTGTATTTTTTTATTTTATTCTAAAAACTTTATTTTTACTTTATTTAATAGTCCACTAAGGAGGATTAAAGCTGCGATCATCCTATTGCTATTCTTTAGTAGGGCTTCATCACTGCTATTTATAGCAAAAATCATGATCTATGAATGTTGGCCACAAGCCGGCATTCACAGCTATACATAGTAGGTCTTCATCACTGCTATTTATAGCAAAAATCATGATCTATGAATGTTGGCCACAAGCCGGCATTCACAGGAGAATTATAATGACAGGTTCTGGGGTCTTCTGCAGGCTGCCAACTGTTGACAATCCATCGGCGCACCAATATCACACAACAGGGTGCCAACGGGCAGGACTTGTCCATTTTCAGCCGCTTTTAGTGATTGACAGCAGCATTTAACTTATAAACAGTAGCAAGCGGATCTTATATTCACCCGTAGCTGTTAGGGGAACTTGATGGCTGATTAAATCAGCCATAAAGTGCAAGGAAAGATGCAGGTTCAGCGCCGGAGCCCGCATTAAAGGTAGGAACATGGAAAATGACGTAAATATACGTCATTGGTCGTGAAAGGGTTAAAAAAGTGTTCCTGTCACTCCTCAATTAATATATTAAGTGCAGTGCTCCGTTCCTTCTCTTTCATCTGTACTAAGAGAAAAAATGAATTTGTCAGAAGAAAGAGGTATTTTGCTTGTTAAACAGTGGAATGATACCAGCAGCAAGAAGAAGCAGTGAGTCAGGAATTAACACAGAGAAGAGCGACTAATGTCAGTCTTATTGACACGATAAACTACGACTGTCTCATCTGTCATTTGGATGACTATGTACGTACTCTCGCTGTGAGCGTTGTGAGTCATCTGTAACGACGTGGCGGTATAAATAATGTAAGTATTTTAGGAGACTTTCCACTTCACTTTAAAATGTCCCAGCGGCGTGCAAGTTATTTTTCTGGGGCATCTTCTATCATATACATGAAAGCTCTTTAAGATGACCACCCAAAATTGCATTGAGAAGACGTCTTCCAAGGAGGGTGGTATCCACTAAGAAAATCCACAGTATGCATAATAGATAGTTGAAATGAAAATCTGTCACCGGAAATCTGGTGGGGATAATGAGGTGTTGGAAAAAGATTCACTATATATACAATCATGGCCGAAATTGTTCCAGAAAATGACGTATTTCTCCCAGGAAATTATTGCAATTACACATTTTGTTTATTTCCTTTGTGTGTATTGGAACAATACAAAAAAAAAAAACAGAAAAAAAAGGCAAATTGGACATCATTTCATACAAACCCTTAAAAATGGGGTGCAAAAAATGTTGGCACCTTTCTAAAATTGTGGGTAAACCACTTTGTTTCAAGCATGTGATGCTCGTTCAAACTCACCTGTGGCAGGTAACAGGTGTGGGTAATATGAAAATTAAACCTGAAACCAGATAAAAAGGGGAGAAGTTGACTCAGTCTTTGCATTGTGTGTCTGTGCCGCACTAAGCATGGAGAACAGAAAGAGGAGAAGAGAACTGTCTCAGAGATTTTTAGTGATCCACAGTGCAAAAAAAAACTTCACCTATTCAAATGCATGGTGGATCATGGCCGAATGCTCGAGAAGGTCAATGTTGGATCTTAAACCTCTCACCCAGCCAAATCAGACCTCATACTTTGCACTGACAAGGGGCAAAACCCAGAAACACCGTGTCTACAAATTGAGATTCTGGTTTGGTTTTTATCCTAAGTCATGTGGCCAAGGCTCGTTAAAGGGTCAATATTGGCTGTTAGGATCGCTACTTCCAATAGGTGGCGCTAGAGTTTCAAGTCCTTTTCCTCCCTGAAGAGACAATTTGCATAATTAATTTCCCATAGGAGCATGCATGGCCTATAAGTCCTCACTCTCCAAGAGGAGAAACGTTCTCAATTCACAGGTAAAATCTGTATTTAGCGAATACAGACTTTCCCATGACTAAGATAGGAGATGACAGTTGGTGCTCATAAAGTTCTATGGAGAACTGTAACTGACGTTTCAGAATAAGTTGTCTGCACGTAGCTCCTCCCCCTCCTCCTTTCTTCATAGAATTTTAAGAGCACCAACTGTCATCTCCTATCTCAGTCATGGGAAAATCTGTATTTATTCAGTTTTTTATCCATGAATTGAGAATTAAATCAATCCCAGAGGCGAAAGAAGCAAATTTCAATGATGAGATATATTATAAAGTTGCTTACTTTCATGTGTACTATTGATTTATGAAATAAAAATAAAACTTGCTCTTTAAATGGCATCTTTAAAGGGAATTATTTACATTGAACTTGCCCTCTGATCAGCAGGAATAATAACATAGAGCAGGAGTTGAGTAGCTTGTTATATAACATTGCGGGTAAAGATTCAGTATCACTTGTATTTTATTTATTTACTTTTCTGCTCTTTCTATGCCTAGGAGTCCAGTGGGTGGAGCTAATCAGTGATTGACAAACTTTCCATTTGATCTGATGACTGTAAGTCACTAAATAGGACCGCCCACTGGACTCCTAGACATAAAAAATAAAGAAATGTAAATTAAATTACTTTTAACCTTTTTCCACAAAACTATATATCAGCCTCCTCAGCTCCTCCTGATAACCTTTGAAGTTGGCATAAAGTTTTTACGTTCCTGGGATGAAGTAAAGCAATTTTCATCTTCTATCAGTATAAAAACAGTCTCCAGCTGTCGTCTGCCGATGATTTTGTAGCTAATGTAAGCAATCAAAAAGAAATAATAAATCAATTTATCGCTAAGTGCAAAAAAAATATATTAAAATGATCTAATTTAGAGGAAAAAATAAAGTACGTGGGATGAGTATTGATAAGTCAAAGTCTAGACATGTTGCAGATTGGAGCCATGGAATTCATTTACTGTATATAATAAATATATTCTGCAGGGCAGAAGTGGAGACCAAAATGCTCTAAAGGGAAATGTACATTACGGAATTAGTGAAAAGTGACTGCTTTCTTTTCCAATAAAGTGAAAAAAATCCCCTACATTAACATAAACCTTGAATCATTTCTGGGTTTTTTGCAGCCACCACTAGGGGGAGCTCAGGAGCTTACTGTATACTGTAATGTTTTATACATTAAATTCAATAATATACGAGTATACTGCAAAACAAACAGTATTACCTATTCACAAAATGGTACAGAACAAAATCACTAATTGCTTTGTCAGGGGAGTCACACAGTCCCCTGACAAAGCCTGTGGTGAAACACGTGTTGGATATATATATATAAGTGGTTCAATAATACAAGAGGAAGGAGTAAGATTTAAGAACTCCTCTTTTGGCAGCTCTGGTCGCATAAAGAAATATAAGGAAACGAATTACACAAAAAGTTGAACCTAAAACAATTTAATTTGTTAAAGGGAAGATATTTAATTTAAAGGGGTCCTACCATATTCGATACCCAACACTAGAAATGAGCAAAAGCAGTCACAGTAACCTAGTCCAGCTGCCATATTAATAGCCAGTGGCCGCATGGACAAGTCACAAGAACGGGGGTTCCACATTGCCGCTCCATTCCTGGTCCAGGAACTAATGAAGGCAGCTAAGTCCTGGACCTAGGACCCACGTTTGTATATAACATAGGTTCTTGTAGACAAAGCTAAGGCTCGTTCACAAATCCAATTTTCTCGTATAAGTGATATCCATGCTTTTTCACGGATAGCACTTATATCTGTGATATTCCATTGGGCTATGCACATATACGATTTTTTTTCTGAGACCTAGTGTCGAAGACATGCTCAATTTTGATCCCAGTGTTGGATCTAAATCGGCAATGCAAATCTAGGGGTCCGCAAAAAAAATTAGACTGCACTCAGATGACATCCGAGTGCGATCTGATTTTCACGGACTGTCAGAATGGAGAAAGTGGAGAAAGTTTTTATTTATTTTTCTCCACACTCTGATCAAAGCCAGATCAGAATATCGCTCGGTTTTTCTCATATGTGGAAAAAAATCAGACGTGTGAATGAGCAGTAAATGTTTGTGAAAATTACATCCCAATTATTTTAGTTTTTCGAGCCTTCATTTGAAAACAAAAGCTAATCATTTGCAAAAGATAATAGACGTTCTGCTCATTTCCAGAAGATCTGCCATCACATTTATTTTCTAGGTGGGAGACTTTAATAAGTTGAGTCTATGGTGTCACACTAATTCCATTCCACAGGTGGTTCTTCTTTAATTAGTGCAGCCGTAAAGTTCCTGATATGCATCTCCCCATGGTCCAAAATGGCTTTTAAAAGCTCTAATCAGGGATTTGGGAAGAATGTAATGGAATGATTGTAATCTGCTGCTGAAATGTCTTGTAATAAGACCCAGGTATAAAGTATTGGATCAGCAGAGGAGATGGTGTTAGTTTACTCCCTGTTATGTAAGACACAGACAAGGCTTGTGTCACGTCTTCCTGGGAGATCTGGGGTTAGGAGATCACTACGTATTGTGAATCGCAGATCTTACATGTAGCCTGAGTGTTTATGTCCCATAATAAATGGATTTTATTTCCTTTGGTGCTGAAGAGGTTAATGACCCTTTCTATGCTGCTCAGAAACTTGCAGCTCCATTTTCAGCTGCTTCTGATCTGGTCATTACCTCTCCCTATAAAACTTAGCCAGACCTTCTCTCTCCTGCCAGTGAAAGCTTTGCTTCCTAGTTCCTTGGAGACGCTGTGCTGAATACAATTTTGGAGATTGTTTTTAAAATGCGCGCGTGTCCAGCCTCCCGGCTTGTGATTGGTTGACCGCGACGCAACCAATCACAAGCCGGGACGTCACGGGAGGCTGGACAAGCGCGCATTTTAAAATGCGCGCGTGTCCAGCCTCCCGTGACGTCACGGCTTGTGATTGGTTGCGTCGCCCATGTGACTGCGACGCAACCAATCACAAAGCCGGGACGTAATTTTAAAATCCTTAAGGGCCTGAAATTACGTCACGGCTTGCTGTGATTGGTTGCGTCGCCCATGTGACTGCGACGCAACCAATCACAAAGCCGGGACGTAATTTTAAAATCCTTAAGGACCTGAAATTACGTCACGGCTTGCTGTGATTGGTTGCGTCACCCATGTGACTGCGACGCAACCAATCACAAGCCGGGACTTCACGTAAAGGAAAGAAAAGCGCGAATTTTAAACAAAGAACGCTGCCGCTTCCCTCGGTAAGGTGCAGGCTGCGTCGGAGAGGTGAGTATAGCAATATTTTTTATTTTAATTCTCTCTTTTACACATTTTTACATTAATGTTGTTTCGATACCGATACCCGATACCACAAAAGTATCGGATCTCGGTATCGGAATTCCGATACCCGCAAGTATCGGCCGATACCCGATACTTGCGGTATCGGAATGCTCAACACTAATCAGGACACAACTTCAGACTTTAAATAATTTTCACAGGTGTCTGTCTTGCCAAGGAACATGGCCTTCATGTGTGAAGTACTGTGCAAATTGATCACGAATCCTCATTATTTGAGCTGTAGACCGAACAGCAGTAGATTCAATGCTAATGAGGTTCGACTCACATTCATCGGGGTCAACCACCTGGGGTTCATGTCTGGCAACAAAATTATGCAGACAGATGCATGCCTTCACAACACGGTCCACATTTTCTGGTTGCAGTTGCATGCAAGTTAGTAAAATTCGCCATTTTAATGTCAAAATGCCAAAGGCACACTCCACATAACGTCTTGCCCGGCTCAAGCGATAATTAAAAATGCGCCTGGTGGAGTTCAGACTGCGGCTTAAGTACTGCTTGAGGAGATTTTGTCCAAGTTGGAACGCCTCATCACCAACTAAAACAAAGGGCAAACTTGGGTCTTCTGTCCCCGGCAGAGGTTGTGATGAGGGTATGTTGAAATTGTTGCTGTACAAACATCTCCCCATGTTGGAGTCTCTTAAGACTCTGGAATCGTTAGTCCGGCCATACGCACCAATATCCACAGCTACGAAACAGTATCTTGCATCCGCAATAGCCATCAATACAATCGAAAAGTATTTCTTATAGTTATAGTATAGTGACCCACTATGCGCTGGTTTCTGAATCCGAATGTGCTTGCCGTCCACGGCACCAATACAATTGGGAAAATTAGCCACATCCTCGAACTGTTGGGAAATCGCTAGCCACATTTCTGATGTCGGGGTTGGTAGCACAAGTGGTTGCAAGTTGCAAGTTGTTCCAAATGGCATCACAAGTCTCCCGAACCAGTTGGCAAATTGTTGACTTCCCAAGTCTAAACTGATAATGTAGTGACGAAAAAGATTCTCCGGTAGCCAGGATTAGGATTTTAAAGGACAACTAAAAGGCTACATACAATAGAATATACAATTGCCTTAAATAAACATAATTTATGCCCCTTGATACCTACATCTAGTGTTTGTCAATAGAATGATAAAAAAAATTATAATTACCTCACAGTCACTACTAAACGTTCCTCCGCACAGATGCTTTCACGGAAAGTGCTGCGATGATGATGTATCTCATCCTTCACATGTGACAGCAGAACATCGAAGGTCTCAATGGACATCCGTAGATAGCTTTGGAATTTGGAGGGATGATCCCGAAGCTGAACATACAGGGTGTGAAAGGCACCATATGTATTCCGCAAGAAATTCACTTCGTGGATCCAATATCTCCTTTGCGAACTACGCTTTCTCTGCCGAAGTCGCAACCGCATCAAGCGAAATCTAACGAACTCAGACACAAACATCTTGCTAGCAGAAGTTCACTCAATGCTTTCAAAATGGAGAATGAGTCTACACCCACACCACGACGATGACAAAAGGAGAAAAAAAAAAAAACTTTATTGACAGTGACAAACGCAGACAAACGGATACTTCGCGAACGGACATCCAAATGAGAAAAACGCGGTCACGTGCGTTAACGCAAGCGTTAACGTGATCCCGATTTTTCGACAAATTGGATCCTTTTCTGTACATGCGTTTAACGGATCCGTTTAACGCCATGTACTTGACGCAATGTGAACCTGGCCTTAGAGTCACAGTTCCAGAGGCAGTTTGAGACCCCCCTTCCTTAAGACCGTCACAGTGTGACACCTTATGGCTAGTCCTGTGGTCTTGGTAGCCCAAACCTTGACCCTTGCAAGCTATCTGCACACAGAATGGAGCTGTGGTGTTCTAGATCTATACACTTGGTATTTCCAGCGGTTGTGGGACCTGATAACAACTAATTGCTAGGGGCCTTCTGTGTCAGATCACACCTGATCTGCTATTGATAATCTATCCTAAGGATCAGTCATAAATATCAAAGTTTTGGACAACTTTATAATTTTTAGGTTTGGGGCAAAGGTATGTTTTAAAACTTTATATAATACATACTAATAACTTACATTTCTGTAATATAGCATATTAAATAAAAACTGTGCTGAGTTTTCCAACAAGTCTTTTACGGTATCCCAGAGATGGAATCACATCTACACTGATCAGTGGTGCTGTAAATCGTCTTCCATGAAAAGCAGGAATCATTTTCTTGCTGTGTGAAGATATCACAGCAGCCAGGCTCCTTCCACCAGCTCAGAGTCAATTGAAAATTAAAACATAGAACCTGCTAAGGGGAAAATTCATAGTATAAGTCATATAATGGACAGAAATAGTGTCCACGCATGACACTATTTACTTACTGTAAAACATGACAAGTGAACTATAAACGTAGCTTTATAGAATGTTTTCTGGCAATAATATTGGAGAATACCAAGCATCTTTAGGTACTGATCCCCAGGCTAGATGTAGTGGGTGAAGAGGATAGCCATAATCTTTATAAGTATAGAGCAATTTAATTAAAGTGTTCCTGCACTGACATAATTTACTGTAATGGGCTCAGTTAGACACAGAGTAACATAAAGAAGCAAAATAATCAGGAAACCTGGGAAATGTCAGCACTAAAATAGCGATTAATTAAGAGAAGGACATATGTTCAGGGCAAAATAAACCGTGTTCATTTTAATGGAAGAACACGAAGTCGTAATTAAGATTTTGATATTTAAAGGGGTTGTTCACTATGAATTTAACGTTCGCTTGTCATTTCATGCAAAGTCTGTAGAAAAGCCTGGTGCTTCTGTCCTCATCCCTCACGATAGGAAAAAGCTGTACGAGTCTTACATATCCAGGAACTGTGCCGATTCCTACTCTGTAACGTGTCGTCTACATTTCTGGAGTGAGTCATTTCTCTTCACCAGCATTTTGCCAGCACTATAGGAGCTGGAACTTCCTTACTCCCCAAATTCCTAACATGCATTGTGATCATCAATGACCAAAGGTTTCCCTGCATCGACAGACAGGAGAGCAGGAGCAAAGAGACAAGGAATCCAAACTTCCAGTATAAATTGCCAGCTTTGAGGGGTTGTTTCATCCTGTTAGTGGGTAAAAGAGCAAAGTGTTTGTAAAAAGAAGCACCTTTCCATTTTATCTCTTATTAAATATCCATAGTTTACAGCTCATTGCTAAGTTCAGGGATTTCCAACCTCTATCTTGTGGGTCTTGTGGCTGGAGTTGAAGGTGTTTTCATTCACTTCCATGGAAATTCCCAAAACAGCTAAGCTTGACTTGACCATCATAGAAGTGAGTAGAGAGAGCCACGCATGGCCGACCACCTCTATTCACATAAATGTGCCGAAATCAGGCTCAGACTGGCCCATCGGAGAGCAGGAGAATCCCTAGGTGGGCCCCCGTTAAGGCTGATAAGAAGGCTAATACACTTCATTTAATATTTACAGAGAAGTTAATAATCTAATCATTCATTATACAAATTATTTTGTTTAAGAGTACATAGAAGCATAAGTAAATGTGTTAGTTTTGCATGTGGATGAACAGTAGGAGGACCTTAGATTCAATGTTACTGGTGGGCCCTTGCCAGTCCAGTCCAACACTGGCCGAATAAAATCAGAAATAGCTCTTTAAAGCCTCATGCACACACCAGATGGGATGGGAATAATCCTTTAAAATTTAGCCTGGATTGACGCTTCCAAAAAATCACATCAACTGCTCGACAGTTGTTTCGGTGTGACCTCATAGGTATGAACTATCAGTAGAAGACTACAAGCCATTATCCTCGAATGACCTTATGATGAGCAATGGAAACTAAAATATAGAGCTAGCATTCACCCAATTACCAGGATGTTATTACATAAAGCACTTGGCAGACATTATTGCTCGAGAGCTTCCGAACTCAAGTGCTTGACATTCCCATGTCATAGAACATCATCCTGTCAGAGAATGGGTTAAATTAATTAGCAATTACAGCGAAGTACAGAGCTACTGACAGATATAGAAAACCTTGGTCCTACTAATACTCCAGAAGAACGTCCTGCAAGGACAATCCTAGGATCTTGTCTCTGAACATCTTAATTGGAATAAATCTTCTGTCTCAGAAATGGTAAACAGGGATGCAGACCGCCGTCTGGCGCGGAGGTCCAGATATTTTATCTGTACAGACATTTTGAGTTGCGCGGACTGACTAATATTACTTTCAGCTAATTAGACTTAATATGGGGAAAACCATTTATTTCTATTAGTAAAGATCTTTGAAAATTAAATGGACAATTAAAGGGATTTATCATAAAAATGCAGCCGGTAGGCATTTATCTTACTGGTTAGGGTAAATAGGCAAAATATTCTGAATCATCCCAAGGTAAAGTCCTAGAAAATCATTGGGGTTGGGATACACAGGGTGTCTAGTATTGAGGCAATATATATAACTGGATCAGAATACATTTTGTAACCAGTTGCCCTTCCGGCCGGGATGATCTCATCACTTACATGATTCTGTATATTTCTCCCATGAGTTACGCCTATAAATCATATTGTTTATTCACAATTAGTGATAAGCGAATATACTCGTTACTCGAGATTTCCAGATCATGCTCGGGGGTCCTCCGAGTATTTTTTTAGTGCTCAGAGATTTCGTTTTCATCGCCTCAGCTGAATGAGTTACAGCTATTAGCCAGCAAAAGTACATGTGGGGGTTGCCTGGTTGCTAGGGAATCCGCACATGTAATCAAGCTGGCTAACAGATGTAAATCATTCAGCTGCGGTGAAGAAAACTACTGTAAATCTCCGAGCACTAAAAAAATACTTGGAGGACCCCCGAGCATGCTCGAGAAATCTCGAGTAACGAGTATATTCGCTCATCACTATTCACAATACAACTATAGGATTAGTAATGGATAGGTGTCTTATAGCTGCCTCTCCATTACTAAGCCGTGGACTTGATGTCACCAGACAATACAAAGGTGACCTCAACACCACAAATATTACTCCACTTGCCACCGTTACAGGGCAAGTGGGAAGAGCAGGGCAAAGCACCAGAATTGGCGCATCTAATGTGCCCTTTCTGGGCGGCTGCGAGCTGCTATTTTTAGGTTGGGGGGCACCAATATCCACAGCCCCTTATCAACCTCAGAATACCAGCCCCCAGCTGTCTGCTTTAGCTTGGCTGGTCATCAAAAATGGGGGGAACCCCACGCTGTTTTTCATTATTTATTTAAATAATTTTAAAAAAACCTCTATTCTTGGTAACCAGCCATGATAAAGCTGACAGCTGCGGTTTGCAGCAAAGCAGCTGTCAGTTTTGCCTGGCTGGTTATCAAAAATAGAGGGGAACCCATGACATTTTTTAAAATGTATTTATTTATAGAGCAGGCGCTGGCTGATGAATACTCTCATCAGTAGCTGCCTGCTCTCGCTGTTATCAGTGACAGCAGGCATAGGCTGATGGGAGTAGTACTCCCATCAGCCGGTGCCTGTGACTGGAGGTAAACTTTTTACTTACAGTCACAGCTGCTGACTAATGCTGTTGCAGCGCCCCAGAGTCCTGGTCGTTGCAGTACTGTGGCTCCGCTGCTAAGGGGGGCTATGGTACGTCTGATGGCACTGAAGGAGTTCATCTGACCAGGTATCACATACACCAATACATTTCACAGTCGGGCCTCCAGGGGGAGCTAAGGGTGCTATTTATTAGGCCACTCCTCACCGTGTGGGTAAACTGGGGGTCAGGCAGGAAGTTAGTTCAGAAAGCTGACTGGGTTGGAACCAGGCAACACCTTGTGGCAGAGGGTGTTGTGGGGAAGATTCGGTAGGGTCCCTGTCAGGTTTGGGACCCTGACAGAGGCCTGGCAACAAGAAAGAACATCACGGGACCGTGCCTGCTCAGCATAGCGGCGGTGCCCTAAGAAAGGATCAGAAGCGAGATATATTGTGCTGAGTGAGAAACGAGATCAAAGCAAGAAGGAGATTACCAGTAGGAGTCGTGCTGTAAGATCGAGGCAACATCCTACTGAGGCGCACAACCGGCGGCCGGAACGCCGAGGAAGTATTCATATATTTAGCTCCAAGCAATACTTCAAACCAACGGCAGGACAGTCAGTCACAGGCGGGCTGTCTCACCTAAATCACCTATGCAGACTTGGGGGGCAACCTGTGGAGAGGGGCGACTCTAGGGTCCCGGAAGAGCTCCGAGCCTACCCGTCATACGGGTGCGTCCCAACCATAACACCGGGAGGGACGGAGGATTAGCAGAACATCATCTAATCGAGTTGTTGTGAGGGAACACGAGGAACAGACACAACAGTTGTGGGGACTATCCCATAAGCACAGCAGGGGAGGACCACAACACATAGCGCTAGCAGGAAGGCACAGATTTCCACCTGCAAGGAGAACTCTGGAGGTGCCATTGGACCGGCCGGACTTGCGCAGCCTGGTGGACCGTATTCCGGACTGAGGACCCAGAGACCTTCAGTAAAGAGGTAAAGAGACTGCAACCCGGTGTCCTCGTTATTTACTGCACCGCACCACCACCACCATCCACATCATATCTATCACTGTACGCCCCTCAGCAGGGTCAAGGACCGGGCCTAGCCACCGTGACAACCCCAGAGCAGAGACTCAGAGGCCCGGTACCGGGTACCCCTCGGCCCTGCGGCAGTGGGGGCGCTACACTGTCATATGACTGTCAGTTATGGTTTTACTGCCCATCAGAGCCCATGTTTGCCACGCTGTCATGCAGATGAAAGCATTGCAGAAAATGGATGTTCGGGCCTCCCATTCATCTGAATGGGGTCCGGGTTCGAGTACTATTCTGGCACCCAAACCAAACTTCTTTTTTTTTAACTGTTCGGCCGAACCCGCTGGACTTAAACATCCAGGGGTTCACTAATCACTAGATGTGACATCTGCATGGTCTCATTGAATAACATTGGCCCCAGTGCCATCCGATATTTTGATGGATCGCCCTCGGAGCGAAACTACGTCGTCTGCACCTTCCCTATCGGAGATGAATTATTTTATTCAGTAAGGTCTTTTTTTTGGAAGCTCATTTTGTGTAATGTCAGTAGATCGGATGCCTGTGAGTGACAGCTATCTCCGCCATGGGAGAGATGAATTTGTTTTATGATAGTCCCAGCGTCTTTTCCAGCGTATGCCGAGCAGACAAGATTAATCTTATCACTTTGTGCCCAAACAGTCTAATGTCTGCACGGCATTGCAAATATACATTTCTAACCATAACCTCCTGGAATGGGAGAAGAGAAAAGTGCAACTAATACCTACACGGCTACGTAAGAGAATTCGGCAATGTCTTCACTGATAACACTCATAGAAACAATTATATTCATCAGATTAGACTCCATAAATTTGCATGTATTTATATGATTTGCATAATAACAAATGTGGAAAAATAACAATTTTTAAAGTGCATTCACTGTAAGTCTGGCATTAAGGGTGACTGAACACGGGGTGGGTACCGTTGTCTTACAGCAATGGCGGCATTATAGGGTTGCCATGGCAACAGAGAGAAAGTGACTTGGCTTTGCTTCAAAAGCCACCCCGGATCGTAATATACCAAATCTGATCTGTCACTTTGCCATCCGGCAGGATGAGGCCGGGCCGGCTTCCTTTTGTTTTAAATTAGCAAAATACATCAAAACTTTTGTGTGCGGCTCGAAGCCCGACCTGGGACTTAGAGAAGCGCCATGTATTATTCATAGGAGGGATAATGCCAGGATCTTCATTTTAGGCCTACTGTTTTATTGCTTTTTAATTTTGCTGAATGTTTTTTTCCTGTAATTCGGAATAATAAAAAAAAAATATATAGTCGGAGATTTTTTTTTTCTTTTTCTCTCGCTCACATTTACTTTTAATTTGATATTAGCCAGCTGTTTCCTAAGTGTCGCTCGTTAGGAAAGTCATTTAAAAAATGACTTCCAATATATGAAATAGAAAATTTCGGCAATCCAAGCAAAAAAAACAACACACGACTGGCCTAAAGGTTCAAGGAAGGAGGATGCATCACAAAGTATGAAGACGGCTCGTAGAGTCTCTGAGCAAAGGACTATTCCCTACGGGAAAAATCTAAAAAAAACCTGCAGAATCTTTTCTTAGACATCTGCGTTACTCTGTTGTTCCTCTGGGGAATGAATGAATAAATTGACAAGTGGGCGTGATGATTTCCCTAGTACATAGAGTAAGTCCTTACACAGTAACTATGTAAGTACTGATTGAACAGTGTCATATTTCCAGACTCGTTAAAGGGTTAATACTGACTCGTAGGATCGTTGCTTCCAGCACGTGACTCTATAGAGTTTAATTCCTTTTCCTCTCTGAAGAGGTAATTTGCATATTAAATTTCCCAGAGGAGCATTGCACATCGAATAAGCCTCCTAATATTGGCATGACAGAGCCGGTATGTCACTCTCCACAAGGAGAAACGTTGCCCTTTAGACCTGGATGTATAGAAACATGCTTTATGTAACCCCTTTACCCGACATAATTTTCCATTTTTGCTTTTCATTTTTGTTTTTTTTCACACCTTCTTCCAGGAGCCACAACTTTTTCTATTTTTTCCATCCACAAAGCCATAGGAGGATTTTTTTTATTTACCATATTCATTATATGGTAAAACTGACCTGGTAATATGGTTCTCCAGATCAGTATGAGTACACAGATACCAAACATGTATAGTTTGGTGATTTCTTTTTATATTTAAGTGGTGAAAACAAATTTGTGTCAACATTTTACGAAACTGGTTTCATTTTTCGGGATTTGGGGCTGTGTGATGGCTTATTTTTTGTGCCCTGAGCTGGTACCATTTTGAGGTAATACAATGTTTTGATCACCTCTTATTGCATTTTATTACAATGTTGGGGCGCATGTACCGGCTTTCTTAAGAGCTTATAAAAAGTTTTCATTGACTCATAGGAGTTAATAAACACCAGCCATCAATTCCACTTTGGCCCAACTCAAAGACATGGGACTCCAGTTCTCTCGATCGGTGGTTATTTCAGTAGTGACACCAATGTCTTTCATTGGAATTCCTTCTTCGGGTGATAATTCTGGTAAAATGATTGCCGCCGGACCATGTTTGGCAAAACAAAAGTAAAACTAATATTTGGCTTTTTCCGATACGGGAGTGGGTAACATTTTTTCACAATTTTTCCTGGAAATGTACAACTTTCAAATATTGGGCATACAGTGTGTTTGAAACGTTCATATACGGCCACATCTTGTAAGGGGCATTTACCGTCTTCCTGAATTTTCAAAACTCACCTTCTTGCATGATAATTATTCCCCCAACTTTGTAGAAACATTGACTTTGCAGAGTAGAGATTAGGACATTGCTCTGTGAACTTGAGTATTTCGGAATAATTACCCAATAGTGCAACCAGAAGACTTTCAAGAACAAGGCTCTTGGCACTGGATGGGAAATTTGCATTGCTAATTGAAAAGAGTTATATTTTTGGATCATCAGGAACCCTTATTCTTCACCCATATATTAGCATACATAAATTTCAATGTATCATTACATCCCTCTTGACCATATGTTGAACAGCGCTGACATTGGACCCTGGGAGGTAATACAATGTTCTACTTTGAGAAATTTTGGTGCAATTATGCAAAAATATTAAGATGCATAGAAGATAGAGTTTAATTGCATTATATTCATAGTCATATTTGTTTCATTACCATGAGTATGAATGACTATAAGTAACGCTTACATTGACCTATAAATTAGGAATATAATACCTCATGATTGAATAAGACAACAATCCACTCTAAGGGAAGGGTCACAAGATCATTTTGTCCACATTCGAGAAAAACGATCAGACTTTGATCAGAGTTTGATTAGAGTCTCATCCGTTTTTCTCAGATGTGAAGAGAAAGAAGTTTCTCCACCTTCTCCATTCTATCATTCCAAGAAAATCGGACGACATTGGGAGGTCATCCAAGTGCAGTCTGATTTTTTTCACTGACACAAAAACTTGCTTTGCCGATTTTAATCCAACTGGGCCAAGGGAATCCAGTGGACGTAGTGTATATGGACTTTTAAAAACCTTTTGATACGGTGCCACACAAAAGGTTGATACATAAAATGAGAATAATGGGGATAGGGGAAAATATGTGTAAGTGGATTGAGAGCTGGCTCAGGGATAGGAAACAAAGGGTGGTTATTAATGGAGCACACTCGGACTGGGTCGCGGTTAGCAGTGGGGTACCACAGGGGTCAGTATTGTGCCCTCTTCTTTTTAACATTTTTATTAATGACCTTGTAGGGGGCATACAGAGTAGAATTTCAATATTTGCAGATGACACTAAACTCTGCAGGGTAATCAATACAGAGGAGGACAATTTTATATTACAGGATGATTTATGTAAACTAGAAGCTTGGGCTGATAAATGGCAAATGAGCTTTAATGGGGATAAATGTAAGGTCATGCACTTGGGTAGAAGTAATAAGATGTATAACTATGTGCTTAATTCTAAAACTCTGGGCAAAACCGTCAATGAAAAAGACCTGGGTGTATGGGTGGATGACAAACTCATTTAGTGGCCAGTGTCAGGCAGCTGCTACAAAGGCAAATAAAATAATGGGATGCATTAAAAGAGGCATAGATGCTCATGAGGAGAACATAATTTTACCTCTATACAAGTCACTAGTTCGACCACACTTAGAATACTGTGCACAGTTCTGGTCTCTGGTGTATAAGAAAGACATAGCTGAACTAGAGCGGATGCAGAGAAGAGCGACCAAGGTTATTAGAGGACTGGGGGGTCTGCAATACCAAGATGGGTTATTACACTTGGGGCTATTTAGTTTGGAAAAACGAAGACTAAGGGGTGATCTTATGTTAATGTATAAATATATGAGGGGACAGTACAAAGACCTTTCTGATGATCTTTTTAATCATAGACCTGAGACAGGGACAAGGGGGCATCCTCTGCGTCTGGAGGAAAGAAGGTTTAAGCATAATAACAGACGCGGGTTCTTTACTGTAAGAGCAGTGAGACTATGGAACTCTCTGTCGTATGATGTTGTAATGAGTGATTCATTACTTAAATTTAAGAGGGGACTGGATACCTTTCTTGAAAAGTATAATGTTACAGGTTATATATACTAGATTCTTTGATAGGGCGTTGATCCAAGGAACTAGTCTGATTGCCGTATGTGGAGTCGGGAAGGAATTTTTTTCCCCAATGTGGAGCTTACTCTTTGCCACATAGGTTTTTTTTGCCTTCCTCTGGATCAACATGTTAGGGCATGTTAGGTTAGGCTATGGGTTGAACTAGATGGACTTAAAGTCTTCCTTCAACCTTAATAACTATGTTACTATGTTACTTGTTTCCAATTTTTTCCACGGACCACTTAGTCCAAGGAAAAAAATCGGACATTTGTCTCATAGAATATCATACATACGAGTGCTATCCGTGAAAACCACAGATGGCACGCATATGAGAAAATTGGTCGTGTGCACAAGCCCTAACAGTAAAGGGTCATACAGTCATCAGTGATTTTTTTTTTGTACGCAAAAAAAATGGTCCGAGTTTTATCAGTTTCCTCAGAGTTTGGTCAGTGTCAGTTTTTGCCATCAGAGTTTGATTAGAGCTTCATTACTTTTTCTCAAATAAAAAAAAAATACTGATGGAGGTTTTTCCAGCTTCTCTGATCATACAGTCCAGACAACAGGGAGCAGGCTGCAACCAGTATGATGTAGGTAGTCATTCCTCAATGACACAGCGGCCCAGAAGAAGGAGAGCAGCTCAGTTGACGTAGAGCAGCTGAATCGCCAGCAGGAGCGGTCAATGATCACTCTGTGCTGGTGTCGGATAGAACAGGCTGGTAGGTAGCAACTACATGCCTATTGGTTTTTAGACTTGTAGTACTGGACAACCCCTTTAAAAAAAAAGTATTGCCTGATACTGTGGCACACAAAGTAGTCTGGAGTCACAAAGACTGTGTGCATACAGCTCTACTGTGCTGCCTCAAATAGATTTTGTTGGGGTATAACTATGGTGGGTACAATGGTGGCAGTTACACTTAGATCCTATGAATGAGGTCAAAAGGGCCCATTTGGGCTATATGAGATGGCCAATATTACTAAAGACCTGTGGTAATCGGAGGCCCTTATGGAGATCTTGCATTGGGTCCCTCAAGCTTCAAGTTAGGTCTATGGATGTAGTGGTGCTAATAAAGAGTTGGGTGCCTTCTCTTTTTCTCTAGTATCAGCCATTTTAGACCATGGGGATTCTGACAATAGTGTTTAAAGAAATGACTGAACGAATACATGAAAAAACATCTAAATGCAAAATGATTTATGGTAATCTCACACTGCACAACTGAATCCTACTGGGTTTCGGTCAAACAAAATAAACCTTTTTTTTGCAGCCTTTGAAGGTTGAGCTGTAAAGTAAAGAGCTTATTTAGGTAAAATGTCTGCACTCGCTATGTGTTAGCGTCGCCTGCTGCTGTACGACGAATGGACCTACATACAGATTAGTTCCTTGGAGTCTCCCATTGGATTTCGAATGCCGCCATCTCATCTTCTCTCAGGTGTCTGACAGCTGATGGATAAATGATGCTTTTGTCACATTCGTCACCCCTCCCTTGCCTTCTGCTCCTGGATGGCGATCATCTTCCAGCCAGCTGCAGTGTGATAGATAACGTCTGCCTATTTATGTATGGAGAGAGGGCTCGAGTCGCTGTGTGGCATCCGTCAGCTTTATGCCAAAGGAGACTGAAAAAAAGAAACCTGGACGTGCAAAACACAACCCAATTCCCAAATCCCAGCTCAAGCTGAAACTATAACTTTTACAAATCTCTTACGAAAAATTCTGCTTAAACCAAAGGACAAGTATAGAAATCCCCAATTGCTGGTGCCAGAATACATTCCTGAATTTTTGCATTTGGTAGAACATTAGCCAAATAAGTCATGTTCGTGGTCATGCCAGTGGGTGCACTGAGTTCTACCCTCTACAAAGATCCAGCATTTGGATTACTGATGAGCAAATCTCCAACCGGCACTTTTCTAGAATTTGGCCAGGACATTCGAGTTGCATCAAACTTTTTTGGTGCAATTTGAATGTGCCCTCTTCAAACCCTAGAGCATAAAAAAACATAGAGGATAAAAAATGATTAAAAAAAAAAAAAGAGTCCCACTGCCACAGCTCCCTGCTCTGTGTTCCATTGGCTTCTTTTGGTTTTCATGGCAGGCCACTTCCTCTTCGAGGTCTTCTTTCACTCTGTGTCGGCACTTCCTGTGCAAAGAAGGCCTCGGTGAATCACGTCATGACACAAGAAATTCAGATTTTGTCAAATCGGAATATATTTTAAAAATTTGAGTTAAATTTGATTCAACTCAAACTGGTTCACTGATCTCTAATTTGAATGATTGCACTTTTCAGAAAAAAATCAGTTTATCTATTTTTTTCAATATAAAAACTAATCTCAGGGCCAAATTATTAAATTAATTCTTTAGTTTTCAAAAACTACATTGCCCCAAATCCTGCTATTTCGGTTGTCTCTAGCGACCATTAGAGGGAGCTGTGCAACTCACTGCATACTATTTGTGGATTAATTAAAGGGTTTAATAATGGTGGACTATACCTAGGCTAGTTAATCAATATCTGATCGATGGGGTTACAACACTGTCACGGTTCCACCCCTCAGTGTGTCTGGGATGTAGTTACTGAGTGTGTTGATTGACAGCTCGACTATCCAATCTCAGACTGTGAGGCGTTGCCTGTCTCTAAGTGTTCATTATTCCAGGTAATTGCCATGCTACTTAAATGAGCTGTGTCTCCCAGACCTCTGCCAGACGTACATTCAGCTTGTGAGGTTTGTTCTCCTGTGCATTGAGTTCTGTATGCTTGGACCTCGTTCTGACCATCCGACTGTTTAACCCCTTCTGCTCTGATCCTGGTATTCTGACCTCGGAACGTTACCTGACCATGCTTTTGTATCTTCCTTCTGTTTATGACGTACCCTCCTGGCTTTTGACCTTGGACTCCTTGACCATGCTGACTCATGGCTTGGCCGTGAGAAGTGACTAGCACCAAGGACATCCTCTATAATAGTAGAGTTTATTGAGATAAGTTATACTTTCCTAAAAACGATAAACGCTTTAAGCCTTTTTACTTTTTTAGTATTTATTTGCTAGCAAAGTGCAAAATTAAGCTTTTTTTTGAAATTTTCTTCACTTAGCTAGCTGGTGTAAAAAAACACTGACGGCTCTCCAAAGCCTCCATAACATATTAGGCTGATATCAGCCGCATCGTCAGGTTTGGCCAACACTTTAATGTCTATGTCATTGTCGGGGGAGATGTCAATCGGCCAAGTCCAATTTCGGACTGTCGATCACTTTGTCCTCCCAAAGATAAGTTTCCGGCAGAGATGTTTGTCGGTGGGTTTCTCATTGGTAAGACAGGAGTGCTCGGTCAATCATACGCTCTTGTGTATGGAAGAGATGGTCGAGATGGCTGTCGGCTGAACGATCGGCCATAGCATCATTCAGTTGACAGCAATTTAATGTGTATTGGGGCTTTTAAAGGTTGCAGCAAGAAAGGGGTTAGACATGGCAGATAGTGGAGAGGGGGAAAGTATTCAAGTTATTATGGAGGATAGATCATTTTGGATTTGGATAGCGAGGAAAGCACAAGATCCTTTATATGATTTTATGATTTATAGAAGCTATTGAAGGGAAAATCACTCCTGGTATGAAGACAGCACAAGGAAGGACACCCCACACAACAAAAAAGAAGTGAAATATAGTGAGGTTGCAATCTGCATAATAAGGAATTAAATTTTCAGGCTGTAATTTATTGCAATTGTTTTTAAGTAAAGGTAACAAATAACATACAGACAAATTATTTTTTTCCATGCCATAGGTGCTTGTAACCTGTAATAAAAAACTAAAACAAAACCTGTTACAGCTCATTCTGCTGCAAAAACTAAATCCAGGGGCAGAGTTAATATGTAAAGTCCCACCTAGATAAAAAAAAAAAAACATTTACCAGTCGCATAGGGGGTTCACGCCATTTATACAGTTGTGTTGTGTCCGATGTAGAGTTCAAAAGAACATTTGGGCGCCTTATAAATAAATTAGAATTATAATAACATACAAGCGCTGCCTCAGGGACGGCTCTTTTATATTTTAATTTCTAAGCTCCAAAAGACTTTGATGTATAATGCTTGGCATGGTACAAATAAATCCTACAGTCCAAGTCCTTATTTGCCATTAAATGGGGACTCGAGAGAAAAGAAATATAGCACTCCATGTAATTGAAAATATATTGAGCTGAAAGCATCTGGGAATTCCCTTAATCTTTCCGAAGTTTAAATACACATTTGAGATGCAGAAAAACCTAAGTATTGTTTTGTGGTAAGAAAATAATAAGCCGGGCAGGACCAATTTACTATCCTAATTTTAGAAATTATTATCGACTTTGTTTAGGGAATTGGATATTTCATTTTTATAAAGCTCCAAAACTGAGCAATAAAAAAATTATATTAAAGTACGTTCCAATTTGGTAAGCATAACCAAAATACAGTACGCATCCTCCTGAAAGGGAGATGATACATATTAGATAGTGGAAAAAACTTTTTGACAGTGAGGGTGATCAATGAGTGGAACAGGCGGCCACGAGAGGTGGTGAGTTCTCCTTCAATGGAAGTCTTCAAACAGAGGCTGGACAGACATCTGTCTGAGATGGTTTAGTGAATCCTGATTGAGTAGGGGGTTGGACACGATGACCCCGGAGGTCCCTTCCTACTCTAGCATTCTAGGATTCCATGATTCCACACATTGGCTGGATCAGTGGAGAGCTGGTTGAGTGGCCTTGTTGCACCCACCATTGAGCTCTACCACCTCGGCTAGGGTATTAGGACAGAAAGCTAAGCCAAAAAACGGAATATTTGCCCCAAATGATGAAATGCCTAACTACAGACTCGGAGATGTCATCATTTGAGTTGGAAACAAGTGCGCTGCGATGAAGTCCTCGAATAAAGGTAGATGAGGCTGTTCCTACTTTTATGATCGGAGACTTTTCATCAGTATCATTAATGCATTACATTATGAGTTTTCTTATTAAAAGACTTTAAGCCTGAAGGGTAAAAGCTCCTTTTCAATTATTTGCTTCAATAAATACTTGTGTGTGTATATGTATTTTGCCTGCTGTGGCACTATAATTTGGATGGAAGAATTCAGTGTAAATGAGGGTTTGGGCAGGTGGAAGGTGCGGAGATGGATTATCCTAATTTCACATTCTTCTTCCATACTCCTAGATCTGGAGTAACAGCCACAAAAGTCATTTGTCCTCTACTTCAGTTAAAGGAGAGAATAGTATATATGTTGTAACAACGTGTTCATTGCACTGGTCCCCACTGTGAATATATAATAACTTGTTTCTCCACCATTGGGCCCATATTTTCTTTTTGTGTACATGCATGCATTTTGTGCAAAAAAAATCCATTTTGCATCAATGCGTGCGATGTCAGTATTCTGCAAATTTTGCAAAAAAGTGCATCAATTCTCCGGTCAAGGGATGTTCACATGTGCTGTTCTTGATGAGTTTTTGCCTGAATGAAAAAAAGGCAGACTATGGGAGGGAAAACCACAGAGACAATTCTTCAAGTTTTGGATGTATCTTTGATGCAATTTTTTTTGTGTCTTTGGTGCAATTTAAAATTTTCCAAAAATTTGTGCCCCCAGCTTTCGCCCCGTTGCCTATTTATTTTAAATATTAGGATAAACTAAATGAAATCTATTATCCTTAGTGACCAATGAAATAAATGATTCTAAAGGGGTGGTCCACTACTCAGAAAACCTCTTCTGAATCCCTATGTCCCCCCCCACAGTAAAATAATAACTCCTATACTCACATCCAGTGCTGGCATCGTTCCAGTGGTGTCGGCAATGGCTCTACTGGAACTCGCTTGTCTTTGTCATGTTATGTGAGCCCTAGGAGAGCCGGAGATGACACCACCGGAATGGCGCCTGCGCCAGCACCGGATGTGTGAATAGGTGTTATTATTTAACTGGGGGGAAACAGGGATTCTGAAGAGGTTGTCTGAGTAGTGGGCAACACCTCTAAGTCTCAAGATAATTGGTCACAATGAGCATTCCTCCTACACGGGTTTATATATATATATATATATATATATATATATATATATATATATATATATATATATATATATATATAGGTACATTTCACATTAAAACAAATCTGCCTTCTTCTATTAGTTTTTAAAGGAATCTGAAACTTTCCAAGATTACATCGGTTCATAAATTCCCTTGAAGCTTATTTCATATCTGACCTCACTCCTTTTCTGCGCCTCCGCTAAGATCCGAGCTGCGCCGTTCATTATATTGCATGCACCACTGCACAGAGACTTTTATCTTTTGCATGACAGCTAAGCTAATTATCATGTGTGCCGGCTGCTGGACTCCGACTACTCAATCTGCCTGCTCTCGTTTTATAATGTCTTGCTGGATGTGCTGACATCAAGCAGATACATTATAATCACAGACATCTAATTGGAAGGTTTAATTACAGGTAAACTGTGTCTACTACTTTCTTTGTCAACTGTGCCATGATTAATAAATGGCAAAGCACGCCAGTCACCCACCATTGATAAATAATCGAAATACAAAGTATCCGCCAAGTAGACAAGAAGATTAATATTCCTGTAAGGCTAAGTTCACATTTATACAGTCCACTCCACTGAACGTATATGGCCTGGATTACTAAAAACTCTATTCTGAAGTATCCATGGACTACAATGGGCAAAGATAGTAAAAAAGGCAAAAGCAAAGGCTAAACAGACAGCTGTCGGTTGATATTAATAGCCTGGGAAGGGGCCAGGGTTATTGCTCCCCCTCCCAGGCTACCAATATGAGCCCTCAGCTGCCCCAGAAATGGTGCATTGTGGCTTTCAAAAGATAACACTTGTACTTATGACATTCTATGGGGCTGTGCACACATCCAATTTTTTCTTCGGGAAAAAAATTAGAGATATTTTGAGCCGAGTGCCAAATCAAAATCAGTAATGCAAGTCTAGGGGTCTGTGAAAAAAAGTCAGACCACCAGAATGAAGAAGGTTTAGAAACTTTTTTTTCTCTCCATGTCCAAAAAAAGCTGATGCCGCTCTAATCAAACTCTGATCAAAGTGTCATCAGAAGATTCGGCTGTTTTCCTCAGATGTGGAGAAATCGGTATTGTGACCCTACCCTAGGACTGACAAGAGTCGAAGGACACGACTCCCGGCATGGAGCTTATACCATTCTGTCCTCTTAATTTTCGGAAGTGACAATTGTCCTGTGTCACGAATGGCACTACAATGCTTTATCCAAGGCCACCTCGAAGACAAGAACCAGAAGGATTTCACTTCTACCAGTTCACTAATGAGAAACCCAACCAGGATAATCTGTCCAGACCTATTCACGGACGGTAATGAATCCCACTTTCTAAGGACAATAGAGAAAAT
Organism: Ranitomeya variabilis; assembly: GCF_051348905.1. Lineage (NCBI taxonomy): Eukaryota > Metazoa > Chordata > Amphibia > Anura > Dendrobatidae > Ranitomeya > Ranitomeya variabilis. The sequence goes on from NC_135235.1 coordinate 284,418,027, forward strand.
GATACTACAGAATGTGTAATGAAGAGGACGTTGCCAAAAAGAACACAAGGCTGTAGCACATTTTTGGATTTTTGGCACCTCCGTTCGTTCATTACATCCATAACTGATGTAAACTGGAGCAGATCGATCCCATTGATTATTATGGGCTTTTGTAAATAAGTAATTAACTAAGTGTAGATCAGCACAGAATGCCATGGTGACCTAAGTTCTGTTCAGTAGAGTCACATTGATAACCTATCCTTATCAGATCATCTCCTATACAGATTAATCAGAGCTAATCAGAAGTACCCAGGAGCAGCCACTAAACAGTGGGGGCGAAGCCGAGGTGTTTCCGCTCTGAACACTGTTTACACCTAGTCACTGCTGGAAACTCATAATTTCTGATTGCTGGGGGTTCTGAATTTCGTACCCCAGCTGATCTGATATTTTTGACCTATTCCAAGAATAAGTCATCAATATCAATGAAGGAGAAAACTTTAAAAGAGAACCTGATTACAGCATACAGGATTTACCCTTATTAACTAATTAAAGTGCTGATTTTGTCACTAAACTCTGATTTCTATCAACCCGAATGTTAAGATAAAATTGTCAGCATAGTTGTAAAATGAACGCTTTAATATTGTGGTAGCACGTATTCTAATGTACCTTCTTTGCATAATTGTCTATAAATTGCACATTGTATGTCCATGTTACAGTATTATAAGAAACCTGACGACAGGGTTAACCCCTATTAACTAATTACGGTGCTGTATTTGTCATTAAACTGTGATTTCTAGCAACCCCGATGTTAAGGGAAAGTTGCCAGCATCATCAAAAAATATGCATTTTCATCTTGTGGTGCCAGATATTCTAATTAGTATGACTAAATATAGAAGCGTGAGCCAAGTACTGATCAGTCCAGCCAGCCAATATCACACCAATAGAGGCATGGTTATAGTTTCTGTTGTGCCCCTCCGCCTCCTGCTTGCTTCCTAAAGCTCTGAAATGCCCGGCGGGAGCCGTGACTTCTGGCATGCACAGCGATATGCCTATGTACCACTGCCCTGGTTTGACACTTTTCAGACCCTTCGCTCTGAGATGTGACTGCAGATGTGCAGTGTTGATGTATTGCAGTGCTGAGCCGGGAGGTAGTGGCACATACAGCAATCCTGTGCCACTACCTCTTGGCCCAGCACTGTGTCATGTCTGCAGTCACATGGCAAGGGGGAAGTGCTTGGCTTGTAAGACTTCGGGTCTGCACCGTGTTTGACATTAGGGTAGTGGCACATAGGTAAATTACTGTACATGCCTGAAGTCATGACAGATGCTGGGCATTTATGTGTTTGAGGAAGCAAGCAGGAGGCAGAGGAGCACTAGAAAAAATTAAACCAAGTCTCTATGGGAGTGATATCAGCTGGCTGATTGACTTGCCCTAAGTGCACACTTGTCTGACTAATGTTGATTTTTTCAATTATGCTGCCAACTTTCCCTTAACATTGGGGTTGCTAGAAATCACAAGTGTAGCACTTTAATTAGTTAATAGGGGTAAACCCTGTTGTCAGGTTCACTGTAATGCTGCAACATGGACAGCCAATGTGCAAGTTAGGATAAAGACGATTATGTAAAGAAGGTGCACTTGCTGAATCTCCTCCTGCCCTTGATGATATGACATCATGCACAGCACATTAGCTTCACATGTTTAGAAGTATCATGAAGGACATTTTACTCCACAGTAGCAGTTATTCAGGACATTAATGTGATATATGAAGCACATTACACTTGTTTGTTGGGGAAGATAATAAGTTTCCTTCATATTAAATGACTGAATTATTATAGTGAGATGATGAAAGCGTATTAGACATTTACTTGCTTCTGCCTCAGAATTATTACCTGGAGGTGTGCCAGTCATACTGAGTGCTGGAGGGAACGGGCACTGCAGTACAGCGCTGCCCTCTAGTGGTCACTATGTGTACTGAGAGTCTAAATTGCAGATTCTCAAAGAGATTATTGTACAGGAATTTGGGACAGCTCCTATACTTAGTCTAATTAGTCTTTGTGTAATTGTAAACTTCATTTTTTTATTTAATTTCAGATTTACACAGGCCGATTCCTGATGTTATCGAGCGCCAATCAGAGAAAATACCAGGTCAATTAGCACTTGCTAAAAAGCCCTTTTATGTGGCCAATATATGGGGTTGAAGTCATTAAAGGGAATCTCTGATCAGGCTTTAACACCACAAACTATTTATATGCGCATATGGAACTTTTAAAGACAAATTCAACAATACGCTTGCATGAACAGTCCGTTCATCCAATTACTGAGAAATCAGCATTTGCATTGATATGCAGATAAGGCAGAAGAACTATGGTAGATCTGAAGCCTCTGTCACTCCTGCTCTTTTCTTGCCCAATGCTGCCTCCTTCTGCTTGACTGACTGACAGCCTGTATGCTGTGTGACTTCAGGCAAAGGAGCCGTCAGAAAAGAAGTAGGAGGTGGCTCTAGGCTGAGAATAGAGCTGGAGTGACCGAGGCTTCACATCTACCATAGCTCTTCAGCTTCATTTGCATATGAATTTAAACATTGATTTCTCAGTAACGGAGGAACGTTCTGGCCATGGAGTTGTCTTTGTAAGAACTACATGCACATATAAACAGTTTGGGGAGTTAAATCTCATTGATTCCTTGTAAAATTATAATTAGTACCCCCAGTTTTTTCAATTTTTATGGTGAGATGTGCTACCAACAAGGATTATCTTTTAGACCATACAAAAGATGTGATCAGCTGCTTAAAAAAGACTTGTCACTTGGGGGTAGGGATAAAAGCGCACGTTCCAGAGAAGTCAGTGAAGAAACGCCCAGTTGGACTACAAGCAGAGATTTCACATACTGCTCTCCAAAAGTGACAAATGTGAATATCTCAGCAATGGGGAGTCGCAGAACAAAACGGAAAAGAGCGGCAGAATCAGGGGAGCTCAGGGATTTTTACAGGGTATATAACACAATAATTCTGAGCAAGTGACAGTTTCTATTTAGTAAGCAGATTGCTCAGTCATAGACTGATCCCTGCCATGTTTACACAAGCCAAATCGCTATGAACCAATGCTATTATAAACGCTTCCTGAGTCAATAATCAGCTCATGTGATAAGACTTTTATTGTCCATTTTATCTCTTTACTATCCTAAACTTGAATTTTCCATCGCTGAACCTAGGATCACCTGTATCACTGTACAGATCTGACATGATATCACAACAAGGATACAATAAAGGCTCTATAAATTCAAACTACATTTTTGCATTATTGTTTAATTGCTTCCTAAATGCAAAGTTATTGAACTTTCTAAATTGTCCTAATTAAAAAAATATTCTACTATTTACAGTGTCTAAGTAGATTATTCAGCCTGTATTACTCGGAGAGACACTCCTATATGAGAAAACAGTAATCTGGATCAAGCTGCAAACTGCATATCAGAAGGTCTGCAAGAGAGTGAAGGGATGTAAATTACAGATTTTATTAACTAAATAAAACCAGTAACATATGAAAAACATATATTTTTTCAATGTCAATGGTGTCCATGGGTTTTATATAAGTGACAATGGAGTTGTGTAACTCTCCAGACCCATAACTGCTTGCATAGATATTGGTAAAGACATGTCATGAAAAATACAAATATTTTCAAGCTGCGAGCTACATAATTCTGAAAGCCATGGCATTGTCCGGGGTCACAAGCCTCCTGCCGTAGGGACAGCGCTTTGTTCTACTGCTGCATATATTATGTGAGAACAATCCCCCAGTTATTGGCCAATGTGCAACCTCAGCAACACAGGAACAAAACTTCTTTTTTTGTCATCTTGTATCAAAAATATTTTCTTTTTCAATCGCTCGTTAAAGTCCTTAATGAACATTTCAGCATTTTAATTTGATTGACAGACGTTTATCACTCTACCCTACAAGCGGGACTTTTCTCGTCCCCCTGACAGTCCCTCCTCAGGTTTGACATAACCAACAACCTAATAAGATTGTGTTCACATTTGAGTCTTTTGCTAATGCCGGGTCGTGTTTTTTTATATTTAAGACGCTGCTGCCGGTTGGATGGGACAGTTGTTGCGGCACCTGTTGGACACCCGGTAGGGCAGGTAATGTGAATGGCAGGTATCAGATATTTACCTTGACAATTACCCCAATGGCGTGCAGAAGCTTGTTTCATCAGTTTTTTTCCCATATAAAAATAACTAATAGAGGTTTCTCAAACTTCTAGAAGTCAGTGAAAAACAAACAAAGTCCCTCGGACACTGTTTATGGTCACCTGGCAGCTCCAAAATGGCTACCATGACAGGTTTCGTGCCAGCTACTCCGTTTTCCTGAACCCAAGGGATGCCCTGGTCTTCACCCTTTAACCCCTGTAGGGATCTGGACTTACAAAGATGACCCTGGGCTGGTGCCACGGAGTCAGCTGCTGTCCGGTGGTGCAAGATGGCAAGAAGGATAATCAGGTAGCCGAGTCAGAACCAGGAGGTATGAGAGGTATAAAATCGTCAGGCAGGAGAAATCGCCACGGTCAAGGAACAGGATAACTCAGGATGAAACAACAAATGCACAGCACACAGGTAAAACCAGGTAGCACAAACATTGACTGGCAGTGGGAACTGACTGTCAGGGGTTTATTTAGTGAGCAGCCCCACCCAGAGCTGACAGCAGGAAACCCAAACTAATAGGATCAACCTCATAGCTTCTGGACTGTCCAGAGATACAAGTCTCAGGAATAAAATAGAGCTACTGAAAGGTCTCTTTGCATTGGCCGACGGTAGAGGCACCAACACAGGAGACTGTCCGAGTTATTCCCAACCCCTGGACTGACGTTTGTGACTTTGATCCATAATTCAGATCAAAATCCAACATGTCTCCATTTGTTTTCGTAGACAATTGACTACACAAATAAAATCATGGTGTGAACAGCCCCCTAGCTGGACTATCGGTCCTTGGGGGAAAATGACCATTTGCCCTAAGACATTGGCTGGGATTGGTCCATGGGTGGTCTGAAATAGCCCAAAGACACAAGCCATGGGAGCAAATTCACAGCCTTCTCATGAATGAGGGCTGTCACAAATATTTGCCGGTGAGTGAAGTTGACTGCCTACATTTTCAGTGGCCCAGAACGTTGTTGACTTAGCCAATTTTTTAGTGCTTTCATCAATCTGCTTGCTCTTGTAACTTGACGTCATTGTTTGTACATGTTGTGTCAGGTAATTGATAGCCTTATCTCCAGTGTAACCGCAGCCTCAAGGCAGGAAAGTCAGTAAAGGAATTTACACAATTATCGGGTTAAGGCATTCAAGTGTTGAAGATTTTGGGAGTTTCTACGAGTAGATGACGCTTGGATTCTACCTGAAATGCACTCTTTTAGCATTACAAGATATTTACAGCTAAGAGTAACTTGTATTTGGTATTGCTCTAAATGATACAGGAAAGCATTCTTTACAGTAAGAGCAGTACAGTGCAAAAACAAGGACTAATCACTAATGGTCCTGAATGTCAGAATTAATAAACGAAATGCGTAATTTATTCAGGTAAATTAATCAGCCGTCCTTGTAAGATCAGAAGGAATTACAACTTGCACAAACCTACAAGCAATGTCAAAGTGGTCTGCTAAACTCCCAAGACCCCTCATTATGGAAGATGCAGGTAATGAAACTTCAGCATTATTTTGAATGTCACAAACAAAATAAACGTGGAATTTTTATTTAACCTAATAATGGGACAGATTTACGATTACCGTTGTACTTGATCGGGGTTGAATTTTGTGCCCAATTTTTAGCCAATTTCATTAAACATATTTATTCATGTTTTAATAAAGAACGATTGTCTGTGACACTTTTGTTTTCCAGTTTCAGTAGTAGACATGTCTTAGACATTGGACTGTTTTACGCTTATTGGGCCAGATGTGTTATAGTGAGCGCACATTGACTTTGGTGGTTAAATGTGCCAATTCTTTAGCGCGGGGATTTCAACACTTTTGTGTTTCAGTTTCCCCCCAAAAAAATAAAATAATGATTTAGAGGTAAAAGGTGTCACTGAAAATTCAAAAATAGTCACCGAACTAAGGCTAGGAAAAGTGGCACAAAGTGAGAAAACCAAAAAGGAGGTGGTGTATAGTTGCACAAATGTGCATAAATTTATCATCCAGCATGAACCACTGTAAGAAAATGGCAAACTTTCAGGAGGTCTTGTCTAAGTTTGCACTGTCTACATATTGGACAAGATTAAGGTATTGGCTTATTTCAACCAAAATGTTTTGGACACTTTTTTCCATGCTCAAGAAGCAGTCTGTCATAAGGGAAAGTGGCTGTATGTTAGCAGGAAACAGTTGGCTTAAGGGCTCACGTAGACGAGCGTATAAATCGGGCATTTTATATACGATTTCTAATCAGACAGCACAGTGTTATTCAGTTGGACTTTTCAGATCAATGATTTTGCTCTCAATCCGACTGTCCATGAGAAAACAATTGCAGAGTGCACTACTGTTTTCCAACTCTCGGATGAGAAACACATTCAACTCTATGGGTGTGAGAAAAAAATTGGACCTCACACAGACCATCCGATTTTACAGATAGATTTCTATTACAAACCTAGTGTCATGCTTCTGGATTCAAACCCTCGAGCCTGTGCTTCGTGGTCAGCTTCTCTGTCCGCTGAGCCACAATATCTACACCTTTTCTCTGGTTGTTTAGTTTGTTATCCTTGCTGCACCTGAAAGGAGATAGGGCAGACAAATGAGTAAATTAAAACACCTGTTACCTTCAACAGACTGTTGAAGGTAACAGGTGTTTTAATTTACTCATTTGTCTGCCCTATCTCCTTTCAGGTACAGATTTATATCCTCCCCCCTTGCTGGTATTTCCTGTTGGTGACAGTCTCATTGGGATGTCCAGCCATACCGTTATAGTTTAAGCCAGTCAGTGAAACACCAGCTGGGGTTTATCTCTTTGCTGTTTTTGTTCTCTACCCTGCACTTATCATCTGTTTCTTCTTAGGAAGTAGGCTGCATATTCTTTATTAATACATATTTAATCCTTTATTTTGTATTTTGTGGTTTATTTTACTCACTTTGGAATCTTTTCCTTTTTAGGAACCTTTTCCTTTTTGTTTGTAATTTACACTCTACTCTGCCCTCCAGTTTTTTAAGAGGAATGTGAAGCACTCAGTGGCCTTTCAGGCAGCATAGGTCCCTGCTGTCTTCTAGTCTATGGTTATATCTATCTCCGCTCACGCAGGAACCACTAGGGACTGTAGGGTCAGGATCTCTAGTCTGTACAGGAACCCGCAGGGTCAGTTGCTGTTTTCAGCTTTACCTATGTTCCCAAGTGAGCTGCTACATTAGCATAACACCTAAGAAACTGTATGTTATCATGTACATATTTTAATATAGTTGTGTGAAAATGGATCGCACATGGACACGGTCATAAAAAAAACAGACACATGAATGGCACATGGATGAAAATCTGATGAAAATTATAAACAAGTCATCCAATTTTCTGGATGAAACTCGTACAATTTATCATACACTTGTCTGCAGGCACCCCTAAGGGGCTATCCAGTCTTGTGGTGAAAGTACTATGTGACTGCAGACTTTTAAATCCTTACAGTTTGCACACCGAATGGTGTCAGGATTCTCCGGTGTCACCGTCAAGACCAGGTGATCACATTCCAAATAGACATGCTTTGCCTCATTCACGTCACCTGTACTGCGCAAGTCCGCACACGTCTAGCTGACATGTGACCGAATATAAGCCAATCACATTCTTGTGGTCAAGTGACAACCCGTTCTAGGAGGCGACACAGGAGAATCCTGACAGTGTGCGGTTCACGTGCAGTAAGGAGTAAGAAGTCTGCAGCCACATAGAGTGACTGCAGGCATTTACCAGGAAAACGGACAATCTCTTTAAGAAGCAATTACGAAATATTAAATACTGGAATGCACCAAATTAATAAAGCTCTCAAAATTAAAAACACTTCGGCCCAGAATTATCAAACTTTAAGAGACAAATATAGCAAATCTGCTCCAATGCTTTAAAAAAAATAATTCCTAAGTTATACTAATGTGATCTGAAAAGTATTCAAGCAAAAAAGTGCACTGAAATGACTTGTCTCAGGAATTGCCTGGCTAATTGAGCAGCCTGGGTGGGAAAAGAAGCCTAGCAAAAAGAAATTCAGCTGCCACTGTTATAAAATCCTAAGGTACGCTGCACTTGTGTGCGGGCAAGTCTCTGCAGGGCCCGGGCTCCTTGTCACCTCCTCCATTGTTGCTGCTCTTCACACCACATTTATTACTCATCTTGTGCACACTCCTTACACACATCATAGCTGAGGAACTCACTACCTGAATATCCGTCATGATGTAAGTGTTGATATCAAGAAAGCTGTGTACAAAAGACGAAGGAGCCTAAGTCATGTACTAAATATCCCAAGGATTAACACTTCGACACACGATCCATTTCCTTTGGTTTGGAAAAATATTCTAAATCATGATCAGGCTCGGACAGGCCCATAGGAGAACCGGAGAATCCTCTGGTGGGCCCCCCTTATATGAATAGTTCTTGGCACAATACACTTGATTAGCTATATGCAGACATTGGCAGCATTTTTTTAATTATTTGCATGTAGCTGAAAAGTGCGGCCCAGGAGTTGATGTTACTGGTAGGCCTTTGGCACCCCAGTCCGACACTGGTCAAGATTAAAAGCTCATTCAAGGATTAGACATTGACTTATAGGGTGGCTTTCACCAATACTAGAGCCTTATGGGATAGTTATGAGCACATTTGTCTAGCTTTGCAGTTATTGCTACATAATGAAGCAGATTTCTGGACTTCTGAAAAGTCAACATTTTTGATTGCCACCCGTCTTTCCCATAATTAGGTGCAAGAAAACTGAAGAACAGATGTTGGTTTGGCAGACAGTTGTCTTTTTCACCTCCCCTATACATATGAGCGTTAGGCTGAGTGTTCATGTGTTTTCAACAGGGAGAGAGAAAAAAGCCATTGCCAGTGGCTTATCTCCATTGAAAACAAAAGGATCGGGCATTGAAATTCCAACAGTCCGATCCTTCTTTTCCCAGAAGACAGTTGGGAGGCCATGCACATTTTATGGTTGGCCAGTCTGGCCAAAAATGGACAGACTTTCATTAAATGTGTATGGAGAGGGTTAAATCTATGGCACTGACAAAGACAGCCAAATGCAACATTGCGCTCATGTATATATATATAATTGTCTAAGGGGTACTTCTGTCTGTCTATCCTCAACTTCCGTAACGGTTATTCATTCGTTGATTGGTCTCGCCAACAAAGTACATCCTGACGCTGGCACTGGTGTTAGGACATAAAATGTCATTGCATGCGCCTCAGCGTTCAGTAGAGAAGACTGCGCGCGTGTCCTCACAGAGCAAGAAGAAATTAATGGGCTGGCGGCTGGCATAACACAGCTGCCCGAGGCCGGCATAATACAACTGCCAACCCAAGCACTGCAATCCCCAGGAATCTACCCAGGGACTGGATAAAAGGTCATCGAAGGCCATAAACGGCCCATAGGTCTAAGGTTCACCCCCCCAGGTCTACGATATTAAAATAAGAAATGATGCACATATTACCTCCTAAGCTGACGATATATAGACGACACCCAAATCCTGTAGATTCAGAATTTTTTTTAATTTCATACTTGCTTTTTGCACCGCTGAAATATTAGAATATTAGTTGACAGCTTCAATATACAGTGCTCAAAAAAAATTAAAGGGAACACTAAAATCCCACATCCTAGATATCACTGAATGAAATATTCCAGTTTTAAATCTTTATTCATTACATAGTGGAATGTGTTGAGAACAATAAAACCTAAAAATTATCAACGTAAATCACAACTAATATCCCACGGAGGTCTGGAGTTGGAATGATGCTCAAAATCAAAGTGGAAAATGAAGTTACAGGCTGATCCAACTTCAGTGGAAATGCCTCAAGACAAGGAAATGATGCTCAGTAGTGTGTGTGGCCTCCACATGCCTGTATGATCTCCCTACAATGACTGGGCATGCTCCTGATGAGGTAGCGGATGGTCTCCAAAGCATCCGCCAACTCCTGGACAGTCTGTGGTGCAACGTGACATTGGTGGATGGTGCGAGACATGATGTCCCAGATGTGTTCAATCGGATTCAGGTCTGGGGAACGGGCGGGCCAGTCCATAGCTTCAATGCCTTCATCTTGCAGGAACTGCTGACACACTCCAGCCACATGAGGTCTGGCATTGTCCTGCATTAGGAGGAACGAAGGACCAACCGCACCAGCATATGGTCTCACAAGGGGTCTGACGATCTCATTTTGGTACCTAATTGCAGTCCGGCTACCTCTGGCGAGCACGTGGAGGGCTGTGTACCCCCTCCAAAGAAATGCCACCTCACACCATTACTGACCCACTGCCAAACCAGTCATGCTGAAGAATGTTGCAGACAGCAGATTGCTCTCCACAGCATCTCCAGACTCTGTCACATGTGCTCAGTGTGAACCTGCTTTCATCTGTGAAGAGCACAGGACGCCAGTGGCAAATTTGCCAATCCTGGTGTTCTGTGGCAAATGCCAAGCATCCTGCACGATGTTAGGCTGTGAACACAAACCCTATCTGTGGATGTCAGGCACTCAGACCATCCTCATGGAGTCGGTTTCTAGCCATTTGTGCAGACACATGCACATTTGTGGCCTGCTGGAGGTCATTTTGCAGGGCTCTGGCAGTGCTCCTCCTGTTCCTCCTTGTACAAAGGCTGAGGTAGCGGTCCTGCTGCTGGGTTGTTGCCCTTCTACGGCCCCCTCCACGTCTTCTGGTGTACTGGCATGTCTCCTGGTAGCGCCTCCAGCCTCTGGACACTACGCTGACAGACACAGCAAACCTTCTTGCAACAGCTCACATTGATGTGCCATCCTGGATGAGATGCACTACCTGAGCCACTTGTGTGGGTTGTAGAGTCTGTCTCATGCTACCACGAGTGTGAAAGCACAACCAACATTCAAAAGTGACCAAAACATCAGCCAGAAAGCATTGGTACTGAGATGTGGTCTGTGGTCCCCACCTGCAGAACCTCTCCTTTATGGAGGGTGTCTTGATAATTGACAATAATTTCCATCTGTTGTCTATTCCATTTGCAAAACAGCATGTGAAATTGAGTGTCAAACAGTGTTGCTTCCTAAGTGGACAGTTTGATTTCACAGAAGTTTGATTTACTTGGAGTTATATTCTGTTGTTTAAATGTTCCCTATATTTTTTGAGCAGTGTATTAACCAACCAGCCCAATACGATTAAATATGGGAAACGCATAGAATCTTCTGTTTTATTTTTTTATTCGGATGACGCACAAAACCCAAAGCTTGAAGGCACATAGAAATAATGTGTGAATAAATGGTTGGATAATACGAACTGCAAGAAGTGGTAGATTCATCTGACACTAACTAATCCTGCATGGTAATAAGCGCGATAACATCTCTGCAATTAAATCCTCTGTCAGGTTAATTGAAAAGCAAAAAGTCTGCGTCACCGTACGACTGAGTAATAAAGAAAAGCCATGAAGTGAGGAAGGGGTTATGAATTACTAATGTTATTATACACGACTCTTGTTGTGGAAGCATTTATCTGTCCCATTCAGTTTTGATTATAACAATGATCTTTTAATCTTATTTGTATTGTGTTTAATGAGCAAAGTGTAAAAAAGCAATGACGTGAATCAAAACAGAAGTGAACACAGCCGGAGTCTTCATGAGAGCTGAACCTATGGAGATCTGTATAGGTGGTGAATGAGCTGGAGTTTAGGACTCCAGTGACTATACACCTATAGTGTTCCACTAGATATTGACTACCATGTATATGCATAATAAAAGTCAACCAATAGTATTGCTACAATGCATAAAATAAAAAATGATGCAACTTCTCAGTGAATCTGGATTAAAGCTTATCTACTGTTTTGTGTTTGCAGCTCCTATGCATACTTATGTGTTTCAATGGTGTAAGGTTACAGCTGTACAGGTCCGGGATGGGAGATATTTGTCACCAAAGTGGCTAGCATCAGTGATGTAGGACCAAGAGAAGCAGGATGCAGCACAGATAGTGCTGAGGATTTCTTTTAATGAACTCAAATTTTGGGTCCAGGTTTTAGGAATGGCCAGAAGAGCTGGGTGGAAATAGCCTTTCCCATACCTCCAGTTCCAGGCTTTGGAAAGGCCTATTTAAGACAGTTCAGTTGCCTCACTCAGTATCTGGGTGTAGGAGGTGGAAAAACCTTTACTTTGGTTAAGTCTCAGCCAAAAACAGAGAAGTGTAGACTGTAGTTTATGTAGATGAGCCCGCATTACTCGACACGGAACTACTGTATGGACTTTTGTTTCTTTACCAACTTTTATGCTGCAGAAAATACTGTTTTATGTTAATTTGCTGGAGGTTACGAACTGTAATAAACCTTCCAGTTTGCCATAAGGACTTTGTGTGTGTGTGTGTGTCTGTGTGTATGTCTGTGTGTGACGCTGCCAGAAAGTAAGGATCGCTACAATAGTTGCATAATAGGTATTATGATCTTACAGTCAATCTTCTTTATATTTGTCATCTATTTATTGCTTGCATTAAAACAAGTTATTACCTTGATCGGTTGGGGTCTGATCTCTGTTCCCGCAGAACAGGGAATTTTTATCTCTGTAAGAATAGAGCATCAGTGCAAATGTGCTACCTGTGCTCCATTCATTCTCTGAGTGCTGTGCTCAGCTTTTTCTGGCAGCACCATTGCAAATGAATGGAGTGGCAGTCGGGCATTTGACCTGCTGTGCCAACTTGTAACAGGGATAAAAGTTTCCCATCAGAGATAAATAAGATAAATACTTCCCCGTTCTGCTGATTGATGCAGGTCCCAGCGGTTGGACCTCCACTGATCAGCAAGTTATCACTGTGGATAGGTGAAAACTTGATTTAATCGGACATCTCCTTTAATTTTGAAGGTTAGTGAAAAGTAAAGGCGGGATAGAAAGGAAAATCAACAACAGATGATGTAGGGTTTGTTTGCAGTCCACTATGGAAGTCCAAGAAGGGCCTGGATGTCTTTCTTGAAAAATATACAGGTTATGGGCATGAGATTCTGTGAATGGACATTGATCCAGGGAACAAGTCTGATTGTCATATGTGGAGTCCGGAAAGGAATTTTTTCCTAATATGAGGCACTTAGCATCTGCCATGTGAGGATTTGCCTTCCTCTAGATCAGGGGTGGGGAACCTCAGGCCCCCGGGCCATTTACGGCCCTCGATGACATTTTATCATGCCCCCGAGCAGATTCTCAGGGACCGCATTCTTGGGCAGGGAGGTGTATTTTGATTAGAACCAGCTCATTAATTTCTTCTTGCTCTGTTAGCACACACACGCAGTGTTCACTAATGAACATTGAAGGGCATGCAATGAAAGATTACGTCCTGAAACCAGTGCCAGAACCAGGATGTCCTTTGTGGGCGGGGTTTGTATGGCCCCCGAAGGATGCGCATGGCAGAAAAAAGATTCCCCACCCCTGGTCTAGATCATCATGATAGGATATAGGTTGAACTCAACTGACTTGTGTCTTCTTCAAACCATAAACTATGACATTTTGAAAATAGGGAAAGACGTAGATCTGAATAGGAGCTGAAGACATATAAAAAATGCTATATATGAGTCGAAAACTTTCAAAATTGACCATCCCGCCCAAATGTTACACAAAGAGTTTCAGGTATTAACTTCTAAATAAAGACACAGCATCAGGCAACCAAAATCATCATGCCCAATTCTATTACAAAACAATTAAAATGGATAAAAATTTGCAACAAGCTACGGATAGAATGATTAAGAGTTGTAAAGTCAGTACAAATGTTTTTTTTTCATACTTTTACAGAGGATTTTTCCAAGAGGTTGACTGGGACTTTAATATTGATGGCTTACCCTTAGGATAGGTCATCAGTGACTTATCGGTGGGGGGTGTGACACTTGGCACCTCCACCGATCAGCTGTTTTTGGTGTCGGCGGCGGCTGGGACTACTCAGTTACGGAGCTGGGCTGCACAGTGTAGCTCCACTGATGGGTACTGCACCGGGTTGCTGCAGCAGTGTACTGCATTCCACCCCATATTGACTTGAATAGGAGGTGAATTGAAGTACTCAGCTGCCGCCACTAAACAGTTGATGGAACTGTGCTGTGCAACTCCATAACTCACAATTCCGATGACCAACACCGGGAACAGCTAATCGGCGGGGGGCACGCGGTGTTACACACCTACTGATCAGACATTGATGACTTATCCTAAGTATGGTCCATTAATGTTAAAGTCCAAGACAACTCCTTTAATTTTAACGTGAAGCCAATTATTTTTCAAAAACTATACAGTCAAAAATTGGGGCAATTAAGTCCCAGTAACCAATCAGATCCCTAACGTAATTTCACTTTAAATCAGCAAAAACAAAAACAATGATCTGGGTGTTATGTGGGTATGAGGTCAAATAAATTTCTCAATTCTAAAAGTTGTCAAATCATCGGAAACGGCTTCAGAGATCAGACATTTCCCACCGATAGACGTTTCGGAAAGAAAGGAAATTGCCCTCTTGCCCCAGAGCACGCCTGTGGGAAACATGGTGTTTCCCAGGCTTTTCCACCAGTTTCCAGACACCACTAAGTCGTCATTAAGCGATTTCCTGCCAATTCAGCATTGACACTTGTTTTGCTCAGTGTCATTTTAGACCTAAATTCTCTGATCTTTACCATATATGTATGGCAGAACTCACTTTACATATATTAAGTAGGTAATTACTTTTGTGCATGAAGCATATTACACTTCTATTGAGTTTTCGAGCCATTGTTTGGATTCTTGACTACTGGGCTGAAATTTTCAATTACAGATTCATGCATACTCATTCGACTGCTGCAGTCACCCAGAATTAATATATTTTGCAATGAACAAGAGAAAGCGCCACTTAATGCTCATCGAAGCTTGAAATGTCCTATTAAATACAGTTTAACCCAATTTAGCTTCAAGTTTACAACCCTACACTGAAGATGACCACAGCAGAGATACGCCAGAGATAGGACCAGATTTAGTTCTGTGTTACATTAAATATATATATATATATATATATATATATATATATACTGTATATATATATTGCTATCAAAATTATTCACCCGCCAAAGCAAATTGACAGACTTTCTGCTGTTTGCAGTAAATCAAACAAGAACAATGTAAAAAGTACAACACAACTAACATACCGTAAGTGGTTTCTCCAAATTTAGCACAGAATGTCACTTTTAGTGACTACCAGAGGGTAAGAATTATTTACTTCTTTCACGATGAGTCTTTACTACTTAGTAGAGCCCCTCTGGCTGTTATGACCTGCTACAAACATGATGTATGGCCAGACACCAGCTTCCGGCAGCGTTCCTGTTGAAGCTTAGGCCCTTCCTTTTGGGTAATGGCCTCCAGATCATTATTATTCTTGGGTGGAGCAAACGCCTTTTTCGTATCCCACCAAAGATTTTCTATGGGCTTAAAGTCAGGCAACTGTGACGGACACTTCAGAATCTTTCAGGTCTTCTAATGAAGACAATCCTTGGTGGACTTTCTTGGGGACATTGTCCAGATGGAAGGTCTAATGACACCAAAACATCAGATTGCTCATATAAAGCATGACATTTTCTTCAAGGATTGCCTTATATTTAAAATTAATTCCATTTTGCCTCCATCACATGCAGCAAGTTTCTAGTGTCAGAGGAAGCTAGGCAGCCCAGGAACATCCCCAGCAACCGCCGTGATTCATTAAATGCAACAACGAACTACCACCGTGCTTCACTCTAAGAAACACCGAGCTACCGACATGCTTCACTATAGGCAATAGTGAGTCACTGCCATGCTTCACTGTAGTCAGGGAGTTCTAAATTTTTAATCCTCCAAACATATCCCAGCTGTATAGTTAAAATGTTATGTTTTCTTTAACCACTCAATAGAACAAAATTACAGAACCTCTGAGGCTTATTTGTAATGTCTGACTTTGAGCAAACTGGATACAAATATTCTTGTGCTATTGGGTCAGTATGTGTGTATGAGGTCAAATAAATTTCTGAATTCTAAAAGTTGTCAAATCATCGAAAACGGCTTCAGAAATCAGACATTTCCCACCGATAGACGTTTCGGAAAGAAAGTCTTGGCATTCGGGCTGGACTGTGCACTGGGTCTTCACATCCCTGTCTGTGATTCCTCAGCCCCTCCGTCTGCCTTCGGCCTGTGAATCATTGACCCACTATGTTTGAAATCTCAGTAGTGACCTGTCATTCACAGACCGGAGCCAGACAGAGGGGCCCGGAATCGCAAACAGGGAAGAGAAGATCCCGTGCACAGTCCGGCCCCTGTGCACAAAATATAATTAGCAGAAATCTTCAAATGGAGATTAAAGAACAACAACAAAGTGGATTTCTTCACCAAAGGTGTCAATTTAATCTGTACTACAGCGCCATTACAGCCATGTAATTCTAGGCCACTAATAGATATTGTGGTCATCACCTGTTTGTACAAAGCCTTATGGTCTGCCAGCTGAGAACGCTCACAGATCCCCTTTCGATAAACCTCTTCCTGAAGCCAAACCTTTTGATTCCGGCCAATGAGCTGGCCATCTTTAGTGACATCACTAAACCAGTTGTGGTGATGTCACCCATCTCAAACATGCCCATACAGCTGTAAAACACCCAATATATACTTAAGAACCATTTAAATAACAAATACAAGAACACCATAAGTCAAAGCCATGGCATTGCCCAAACCAAACCATAAGAACTCGGTTGGCATTTTTATCAACATCAGTTTTCCTTTTTTCATATACTTTTTTGATATATCTCACCACCATGTAAAACCCATAAAAAACTACATTTCATGATTTTAGAATTTCAGAAAAAAAGTTGGTTACTTACCCACGTCAACAATATTTTCAGTTAGAAAGACAAAGTTTGGGTCATCTCCATTGATTGAGAACGGAATTGACTTTTTCTTGGACTTCACTTTTGGAGATGGTACGGCCATGGTCAACCTTTTCGAAAACTTCTGCTTAGATCCCCCACTACAATCCTTCTGTCTATTCCACCAGAAAAAGTTTGTGCCAGTTTCCAAATAGGTTCTTTTTTTTCTTTACTAACAATCCAAAGTTATAGAAACCAGATCTGTCCTCTGTGTTTTGTTTCTCCAAGATGTTCAGAAATGTGGAGCTTGGAATGTTTTTCTTCTCTCACATTCCCATGTGAAATGCAGTCATGATGAACCGGTGATCATCCCACCTACATGTACTGTAGTAGAAATAATCAGGTGTGAGCTTGGAGAGAGGTGTGCCTGGATCATGCCCAGTAATGACAATGGTTCACGAAGTGTCTCCAGATGATTATGGCTATACTATTTATTGTCTGTCCCCCTCTCAGATCTATATCTTCACCCTGTCAGGAGAAAAAAAAACAATTATTTAGGAAGTCATTATGATCCTACAAACAACAGCAAAAATTTGTAAGAAGAAAACCTGCAAATTATCTGCAAAATATTAATATTTCAGGATTTTATTAAGTTTTTACAACACAAATATACAAATAGATAATGTTTTGTCATCACTTCTATAGAAAATCTCAAAAACCTTCTTTATCCCTCAGTTTAATGGGCAGAGCCATAGAAAACATTTTTTGTTAGGATTACAGACAGCTTCTGACTCCCGTCTTGCAAGATGACAAATATGTGTTCATCTCATATCTTAATGTGCGTTAGGGTGTACTGATTTTTATTAACCAATTCAAGCACAGGCCATTTACCCCAGTTCCTGACCAGGCACATATTATGTTTATTTCCTACGTGCAATTTTTAAAAGATGTCATTTTTTTTTCTCTTGGATATTCTCATAGTTTTTTCATCTTTCCTTGTGATAGGTTGGACTTAATTATTATGTTTTTCATGCTCCCCCTTTTTATTTTTTTTGCTGATATTGGGCAATATCAGTGAGAAAATAAAGAAAATATGTATCTGTTTTTCACACAAAAAAATCAAGACCATAAAGGACCACTAAAAAGACATTTTACATTTTGTTACCCTTTCAGTAAGATTTGTTTCATATATTGGACACGTTTAATTTTGTTTTCAAAGGAGTCGGGGTAGTAACTGATTTCGATTGGCAGTAGCTTTTTCTAAAATTATTTTTTACCTACTTTTTTTTATTATTATTATTATTATTATTATTATATTTTTTTTATGTATTCCCCATATTGTGCACCCCATAAGGTTATAAACGATCTTTGGGGGCATATCAACATTTAATACCTCTTTTTTAAATCTGATTTCTCCTGTAACTTGGGCTGATATATTAGCCCCAGTTACAGTGGAAATTCAGCCTCCTGGCTGTGTAGCAGAGCTGACTGGGTCTCCCAGGACCCAGCAAACCCAGCTCCTTTTTACTCCCAGCAATCATATGACAACTGGGTCAGGATGAGGACATACCGCTAACACTTCCTCTATACTGTATACACCGTGTTTATTTTGCTCTGCATACAGAGCAATCAAAAAGGCGGAAAAAGCAATAAACCATCTCTGCCTTCTCTATGGTGAGCTTGGTTGTGTCTGACAGCCGGCTCCCGGCCCCCACAGTTACATGATCATGTGCAGCAGTTCTACTATGCAGTAACATTTTAGAACGTCACCGCGGAGAAGAACATGGATCACTCAGACGTTTAAAGTCTATGGGCTGTCCGGAAGCGGTTAATGGCACTAGTTGAGTATGGAGTCTTATTAGTAATGCTCCATTAAATGCTCTAGAACTTGCAAATTAACTGTGTCCTAAAGAAAAAATGCCATCTCCCCAATGCCATGTGTTACGTTGTTTTCTACTTTTAAATTCTTATTTTCTATCTTCATGCCTACACAGAAAATTCAGGAAAGAGAATTTGCCTGTGGATCCCAGACTGGAATACACACATGATAGCTGACTGCCGAGCGCTCAGTTATCTCTCCCAACAATCGCAAACATGAATGTTGGTCTGACGTGTATTAAAGAAAAGAGAATAATCTATTTCCTATGGGGAAATTTAAGTAGAGAGAATAGTTAGATTAGTGAAGTAATATCATGGACCTGTCTAAATAGATGTATTTAAAAAACTGTGGATACTAGGAATTACCCGGATTGTCTGGGGTAGTGCATTCCAGAGGACTGGGGCAGCATAAGAGAGGTCCTGGAGATGGGAGTGGGAGGTTTAGATTACGCAGAATGTTAGTTTGAGATGATTATCAGAATGGAGAGGATGGCTAAGGTGGTGTAGGGTGATGCAGAACTGCGGAGGGGATGGGTAGAGTGGTAGACAGAGATAAGGATGGAGAGGTTGGGTGGTGCAGAACTATGGATAGAGATAAGGGAGGAGATGTAGTGTAGTACAGTACTATGGAGAGCTATGTGGGTGAATGTAATATATTTATGGTGTATTTTATAGTGGATGGGCAAATAGTGCAATGTCTGGCACAGGGTGGAGGCACCAGTGTAGCAGCTGAACATAAATATGGGCCTGGTTGCTGCACTCTGAACTGATTGGGGAGGAGGAAGGGGAGAGCTTAGTAAGAGGGATATTGATTAGTAAAGAGTTGCATTGGTCCAGAAGAGAATGAATCAGAGAGACTAAGCATTTTTGTAGTTTCAAAGGTAAGATGAGGTCGAATTCTTGAGATTTTTTTTGAGGTGCAGGTGACAAGAGCGAGTGAGTGATTGGATATAAGAAGTGAAGGAAAGATCTGAGTCATATATAACTCCAGGACAGAGGACGTGCTGCCTGGAAGTTATGGTAGAACAACCCATGAAAATGGTAATACCGGATCTAGGTAGGATAGTAGAAGTAGGAAAGGCGAGGAGTCCAGTTTTGGAAGGAGTCCATTTCAGAGAGAGGGAGGACATGATGTTAGAGACAGCGGACAGTCATTGGTATTTTGTAGTGATGCAGGGGTGTTGTCAGGAGACGATGTTTATAATTGGGTGTCATTGGCATAATGATGGTACCGGAAAACAAAACTGCTGATAATTTGTCCAATAACGGTGTATAAATAATTTTACTCAAATTCTGACACTTGACGCTACATCTCATCAGAACGTTGTGCACAAAAATATGGCTGCGAAAATGTTCAACTGAACTTCAATCTTCCTCTGTTGTGCAACAATGATAAGTAGGTGAGGTGGTACAGAATAGACCCAAAGTCATGGTCCTCCCCAGGTCCTCCACATCAGTCACACCACCGGAGGTGCCATACACAAATACAAATTGTAGAAATAAATGTAAACAATCATATCTCGATGCTTTCTATTACTACAGGTCTTCAGCATGCTCTGAAGTTAACCTTCCAATGCAAGAAAAGTCTGCGCCTTTCCTGACCAAATTAATTTAATTGTGTGAGCATATTATTGAGAGTTATGACTAAATGCAGCACATATCTGCAAGAACATAACATGCAATTAAATTTTATTGAAAGCGCTTAGGAGGAGCGCTCCCGTCATCCTCGCTGTGGACATGATTGGTTTAGTCAAAAGCAGCAGCGAAAATGTTCTTGTTAAATTAGAAGGCCTTTATTTCTCCATGGTTAATTATATGTTAGGCTACAAAAACTCATGTCAGCATATTTCACAAGTACAAGTTGAAACTGCGCAAAATTAACTTGTCAAAAACGTAGAGTCCAATGTGACCTAAAATATTAATTAATATTCTTTGTATTCTCAGTGGTGGATGCAGACAGTTATCATTACGTTTGCGCTCAAAATTTTGAGCAATTTGCAACATTTCCTTTGTCGTAAATGTGTGCTCAAAATTTATCAATGCTTCATACAATTTAATATGCCATTTGATTACCTACATCACAATGAAAAATGATGAGAAATAGGGATGTAGTAAAAGGGGTGGTCCAAAACTAACAGTTATTTTAATCCTAAATGTTTATTTAATGTCATAATCTAATCTCTTTTCTAATATACTTTAAGTAAAAAAAATCCCACGTTCCCTCTCTTTATTTAATTGCTTTATTTATTTTTTTAGTTTTCTTGCTCTTCGATAATATTTAGTTTGAGAACTGCCACCCTGAAACAAAGTGTCATCAGGAACATTGGTTTCAGGGGTTGGGCCAGTCCCTGTTCTACTGAGCATGCGTTGGTTGTCAATTCCGATGTATGCTCAGTAGGTTCTTGTCACTGCAATATTATTTTTAATGCACAGTGACAGTGCACTCCTTCTTTGGCTCTGATGAGAAGTGTCATGGACTGGAAAGGGAGTGCATTATCAGTGTGCATTGTAAGGAAAGAAGGTGGCATGGAGGAAAAGCAGAGACCAGCCCCACCCCTGAAAATGACATCAATTGCTGGGGCAGCGCTGGTCTGTGGTCTCATGGTAAACAGCTTACAATGTGCACTGACCATGCACTCTTTTGCCAGCTTGTCAGTTCTCATCAGAGTCAGCAAGGGAGTGCACTGTCACTGTGCATTAAAAAGAATATTTCAGTGTCAAGAACCTACTGAGCATACATCAGAATTGACAAATGATGCATGTTCAATATAGTAAGGACAAGCCCAGCCCCTGAAATGGATGTCACTGATGATGCTTCGTTTCAGGGTCATGGCAAAGACTTTGGTAGTGACCGCAGTCTCTGCCTCCTGATGATGCCTCAATTGAGTATCTCAGCATGCACTGGGGGTTCTCAAACAAAGCATCATCAAAAAAGCAGAACGAGAGGGAATAACGGGGATTTTTTAATTAAAGTATATTAGCTTATTACATTAAATAGACATTTAAGATGAAAATAAATGTTAGTTTTGGACCACCCCTTAAATGTTTGGCAGCAAAGTACAACATATATATGATTGCATTTCTGCATAAAATGTCTCATTATTGTAAACAGGTCACACCTCTCTTAATAAGGTGAGGAACAAATACATTTATGTTGCAAGACAGGTCGTACGGTGAAAGATCGTTAGGCTTAGCTGCTACATCGCAGAGCAACACAAGGGTACCCTGACAAGCAATTTGCAAAAATCAGATATAATCAGCCCCAGCCTAATTTTAATCATGCATAAAGAGTCACAATCTGTACAAAGTTCAACATCAATGGATGACATTTGACACATCAGGGCACGTGAAGAAACTGTTTTCTCTCCATCTGAGAAAATCGATCCAATTATGCTAATGAGAGTGGGATCCGATTTAATTGGAGGTGGAGAGAAAAAAGTTTTTTCATCTTCTCCATTCTGTCCATCCATGAAAACTGTATCACACTCGGATGTCATCCTAGTGCAGTCCGATTTTTTTCACGGATCCATTGACTTGATTGGCCGATGAAGAGCGTAACCTACAGATTTGTGCGCAAATAACTCCATTTTTGATAAATGTGGCCCAATAATATTCAAGGGGATCTTCTAAAATTATAGGAAAAGGTCTTTTTTTTTTCCCCCGTATGTCTGGTATTCTATGACAATATGATGCCAAAAATCTAGACTTTAGGACTCCAACAGTGTAGATGTTTTATGCTCCAGTGTTTATGCACGTCCATAGAAATTTCATTATAGACATACAGATGCGAGTCAATGTAGTCAAGGTCTAGTTGGTCTAATTTCTGGGACTGAATTGTCACAAATGGTGAATTGCATTCTGTTCATTCAAATCAAATACATTATTAAGAAATTCTAGGCTAATAGAAGGACATGCTTCCAATACAGTAGAAAAGTAAGTGTCTACAAAAGTTGTTGGCTTCCCTGGAGGACCCAACAAGGCCATACTGCAGATGTGCAGCTCATCGATCAATGGCAGCCATGTCGTACAGTACTTGATTTCCCCATGGAAGCAGTGCGGAGAAATTAAACACTTGTTACTAGGTTCCCCTATGGATTACAACCGATCAAAAGGTGTTCAACAGTGGGATGCCTTAAGACCGGCTCATGTTCCTTGGACTCTTTTTTTTTTTAAATCATCTAACATTTTTATTTAAGTGTTGTTTTTTTACAACAAATAAAGAGAACAACGCAATTTTTCCTTCCCCCTTCCTTCCGAAAAATATCCCCATATAATAACTATGGTTCATCAAACTCTGGTAACATCCCGCATCACAGCAAATTGGTCATGAGCGTATTACAAGAGGAGATCGCTTTGTTACTCCAAAAATCCATGTATTTTATTCTCCATGTAAAGTCGTTAACAGAAACACACCGACATCGTTGATCATTAATGGAAAATTCTGTCTGAGACTAAACTAATTGGAGCCAACCCTTATCTATCTAGCCAATTAGACCAAATGGTTTCAAATTTTTATTTTCCGTTTGACAGTTCAAATAAATGCGTTTTGCCTCTGGAGACCAACTAATTAATTTTGCCTATAAATTCTATCCTGGTAGGAGGTTCTTTGCTATAAGTTTCTTGGCCATATGTGATGGCGGTGGATGTGGACCCACTGTCCGGGCTTGTAATGGAGGGAAAACTAATAAATGGCTACCTGGTCTCCAGTAGCACCTCTGATGGTGAGGATAGGCTGGGATGTCAGGATAGCCACCAGGTGCCACTCCAGGGCAGACTCTGGACCTGCAGCAGCTGATTAACGGGTCAAGGCAGGGATATGAGTCACAGAGGGCACGAGCAGAGACGCAGTCAGACAGTCCGAGGTCGGGACAGCCGCACAATATCAGAATATAAAGCCGGGGTCAGGAGCGGAGAGGTCAGGAGAAATGAGGAAATTAGCCGGATCGGTAACAGGAGAAACAACACTATATAGAGTTATGGATGTGCAAGTCTCTAAAAGGTCAGACAGTTGTCACATATTAAAATATTGTTGTTGCCTGGTTTTAATATAGGTTTTATCTGTAACAGGGGTGGACATAGACAGAATTTGGCCCTGACGCAAAGACAGCATATGAGCCATTTGCAGTCCAATATCTCATGCTCATAATGCACAATTCCACCTGCTTAGTGGCCCCCTTTCCTCTTGAGTCCATGTTCGCCCAGGTTGCACCAATTGTATGTCCACCCCTGATCTTTCATAGTTCATCCTCTGAGTTGTTGAAATTGAACAGCTAAGAAATAAATGCAGGGGTCAAGCTCTGTCAGTCCACCATTTTCTTTGCTTCTTTGCAAAGTTCCCAGACGATCAAAAAACAACTAACATAAGTTTATCAGAGATATTTTTATAGACTCTCACATCACTATGAATTTACTACCGTAATTGTTTTACTTGCTAAAGGAGTGCTCAACTGGTCCAAATTAAAAATGCGATCCAATTTATTCCAATTATTTGACAACCCTGAATATTGGACAAAAATATGACTTACTTACATAGTATTGTGTAACGATATCTCCGTATCTTTAAGAAACAGAATGATGTTGTGACGCTGGCTTGTAGTCACTTCTCACAGACAAGACGTGAGACAGAGGAGTCAAGGAGTCTGAGGTCAAATACCAGGAATGTACGTCAAAGGCAAAGGGGGCCAGACAAACTAATAGTCAAATGGCAAATTATGAGGTCAGGCAATAAAGATCAGAGTAAAAAAGGGGCAATACAAACGAATAGTCAAAGTCCGAGGTTAGGCAACGAAGATCAAAAAAGCAGGACACAGAGCAAAAGGAACACACACCACCCATTGAGCAAAGCTATGACTGGCAATGGTGTGACCATTGTCAACTAGCGAAATTCCCGGCAATCACCCAGAAATGGTGACACCTGGAAGAAACTCGGCAGGTCCAGAGATTGGGCTGCTTGACTAGCCTTAATTTACATGGGGATAGCCCAGCAGTCGGGCTATTCCATTCACAAAACTGACAGCCCAGCGCACTCCTGAAATCCATAGAGTGGCTAAGCTGTCCCTAGGACACAGTGAGTGTGAGAATCGCGACACATGTAATCAGCGCAGAATGCTATTTTTTCTTTAATATGACCACATCTAAATCCAATAATAGATGGGGATAGATAGATTTGATACATGCAGCCGATGGCTCTAAGTTGACTGTGAAACGTGGTGAGACCGAGAGCAAATGCATCAATGAGTGACCCATCGATCCGAACCCTTGCTCTTGGAACCTTACGTAATAGTCGAAGTACTACTTTACATTTTTCACCAAAACCCATTTTGCCAAAACTTTTGTCAGGCTCACCAGGTGAAGAGGATCCTCTAAGCCCCAAGTCTGGGTGGGCACACAGACCCCGGGCGTTGATGGAGCATGCTGGAAGGCACATTGGCAACGGGGACTTGGCATACTCAGGAATCTCAGGAACAGTAGGACGGATCAAGTGGAACCCAGCAAGGATGGAAGCAAGTAAAGCACAGTATGCACAGACTGTAGAGCACATTAAGATCTCGAGACTCAATTACAAGACACGGGTGTGTGTAATAATGGGTCTTAAATAGGTCTAGTGAGATGATGTGATTGATCCTGCTACCTGCAAAACCTAACGTGGAGCACAACAGAGGGCAGCGGATCCAGGGGAAGGAAGCAAAGCTTGGGATATCCAAAACAGGTGTGAAACAACATCCCACAAATATTCTCATCCAATACTATAGAAGATTTTGGCTCCAAAGATACTTTTTAACAAAACAAAATGTTCATTTAAATAAATGAGATTTGGGAAACCAGGGAGCTCATAAAGTTCATATTTCTGTTGTTTTGGAGAAATACATTTGACAACTTATTTATACAAACAAAATATTTTTTTTCAATCTATTTTTCTATTTCACTACCTCTTTTTGATTTTCTATTGCATATATTTTTTTTCACTCAAGTTGAAAAACAATGGCAATGGAACAGATTGGAATTAATGCCATAATCAAGCCACTGACTGGTGATTTGTTTCAAAGCCATTCAGCTGGGACCGAGCCGTTCCTTTATTCTTTTTGATACAGTGAGAAAAAAAGTGATTAAATATCCGAATGCACAAACCACTGGCTTAAAAAAAAGTATCAAGCACCAAACAGATGGTAAGTACCAATTTCCCAAGTTTCTCATGTTTATGCTGCTGTACTGTATAAATTGAGACAAGTTTTTTTTTATTCCAGTCTGGTCCCGTCATTAGATCCTTGAATTTCTCTTGCCTCCAGCACTGGAGATGGACGATTATCACCTTACTAGCATATCTGTCTTTATGGATTGACAACAGATAAGCAAATGGGCTTATAAATACGTTCCCTCCAACCATGAATCCGAGCCTGACAGAAGATATCATTGGTGGCAACAGATTATCATCTATCACATAATCTCTATGATTAATAGCTACGCGAAATTAAAGCTTCAGGATATTGGTTCCCATCAGGGGATTGGTCAAATATCCCTTCCTTAAAGGAACTCTAAATACAGAAAATGCACAAAAAAAGGAACAAAATCTATTCCAACAATTCCTCCCTTAATCACCCTCTTTAGTTTGATTCTAATGTGTTTCATATAATAATAAAACAGAGAAATATGTAAAGAAATCTTCCCTGCGTGTCTTTTGAGATCAGCCATGTTTCCTCCTCCTTCTGACTTTCCTGCATCGGGCTACATAAATAGTGGCTGCAGCAGGAGCCTCCCCCCACAGCCCTGTCTGCAGAAGATAGCTAGCCCCTGACCAGTGAAGGCTGAACCAATCAGTGGAAGATTATGTGTTCTCTGTAGGATTTCTACAAAACTGACTGTTCAGGATCTTGCAGAAAATGATGCAGACTAACAAACAGTGAGGACAACTATTTTACATGTATAAGGCAAACATTCTTGTCTTCGTTTAGTGATCCTTTCATTTACGGTCTGTACTAAAATTGGCTTTTTTGTAGAAGTTTGCAGGTTTGCGATTCTTTTTTTGCTAGATAATTGAATGGTTGACAAGATTAAACTTCCCCACGGCAAATTAGCTCCTTAAAGTGGTGTGCATCTTCTGTCTTCAGGAGTGCACCGCTCCTCTGCCTCTCAGCTTCCTGCTTGCTGGGGGGGTGGTGCGCTCCTGATGATTGACAGTTCAGATAAGTGGCATAGTCATGCTGCTGGCCTAAACTGTGCTCGCTCTTATGCTGCCAGCAGAGGCAGTTTTGTGTTTGTACCATAGGAGGAGCACTGAGGTCCTGACGTTGGCCGGATCTAGTGAGCAGCAAGTAGTTGTATAGCAAACAGCGTGCAAGTGCTCCCTCTTTGCCTAGGAACCCAGACACTCTGAGATTTCTGGTAACCTTGCCAATGAGCAATAAACTTATACAAGTAAAAATCAAGAATGGACAGAATTTTTTATAAGAGCTAGGCTGGGGTCACATGACCGTATCTTCTCTCATCTGAGAAAATCGGTCCGATTATACAAAGTACACTCTGATCAGAGGTTGATCAGATTTTGATCATCCAATTTTCTTGCATTAGGAGAAGATGGAAAAAAAATTCATCATTTTGTCAGTCTGAAATCGGGCCGCACTTGGATGTCATCCGAGTGCAATATAATTTTTTCCATTGACTCATTGACTTACATGGCCAAGTGCGCTCCGAATATCAGTTGCATATTGTACATGCTATAACAGTATCCTCAGAACGACTCAGTCCGAGAAAAGAAACAGACATATGCCCGACCCCATAGAAGAACATTGGTCCGAGTCCGATCCGATGTTTTTTCAGATTGTGCTCAGACCGAAAATACGCTCGTCTGCACAAGCCCTTAGATTGCAAAATTGCTTGGTTTTACAAACACTTTGAAATTTTAACTATTAACCATTCATTATAATAAAATTTATGGACTATTCCCCATTTTTATGTCATGGAGGTGAATCCTTCACTTGAGACCCAGAGTGATAATCTGCAAAATAAGAGTGGTTTCTACTCTGACAGACCTTGCTTATCCATGCATTGTATGGTCAGACTTTCATCTGAAAGCCTGGCAGAATTTAGACTTCTGGCAATTGCAGCTGATTGTAGAGAGAAAACCACAGATAAAAACAAAGTAAGTGAATACCCTGTGGTAAATAAATAAACAGCAATAGTGCATTCAAATAATATAGGGTGCTTAGTTAACATAATTTTGATTTAAAAAAATGTAAAAGCCATCCCACCGCATCAAGGTGACACTATTTGGAAGGGTCATAATAACCTCTAGTATTAAAACCTTACCATTTGTCTAATAACGGAATGTGAATAAGGTATGAGAAGGACTGAGACCCGACTAAGGACTAAGGACACCCTATCACATGGAGCTATATAAATCAGCGAGGCATGTCTTGGATTAAAATGACTCCTACAAGCCTAAGGGTCTGTGAAAATCCCGGCCAACACATGGATGGTATCAGTGTGCTATCCACAATTACGACTGCAAAGTATAGAATTTTTTTGACCTGTATATTTTTTATCCATACGGGAAAAAACACTGATGGTAAAGAATGACACACAAACAAACACCGATGGGGAAAAAGTGACACATAACAAAATACTGATGGTAAAAAGTGACACACAACCAAACACTAATGGGAAAAAGTGACACGCAACCAAACACTGATGGTAAAAAAGTGACACACAACCAAACACTGATGGTAAAAAGTGACACACGATCAAACACTGATAGGAAAAAGTGACACACGACTAAACACTGATTGTAAAATGTGACACACGATCAAACACTGATGGGGAAAAAGTGACACACGATCTAAACACTGATGGGGAAAAAGTGACACACGATCAAACACTGATGGTAAAAAGTGACACACAACCAAACACTGATGGTAAAAAGTGACACATAACCAAACACTGATGGTAAGAAGTGACACACGATCAAACACTGATGGTAAAATGTGACACATGACCAAACACTGATGGTAAAAAGTGACACACGATCAAACATTGATGGTAAAAAGTGACACATGACCAAATACTGATGGTAAAAAGTGACACATAACCAAACACTGATGGTAAAAAGTGACACATAACCAAACACTGATGGTAAAAAGTGACACATAACCAAACACTGATGGTAAAAAGTGACACACGATCAAACACTGATGGTAAAAAGTGACACACAACCAAACACTGATGGGAAAAAGAGACACACGACTAAACACTGATGGTAAAAAGTGACACACGATCAAACACTGATGGGAAAAAGTGACACACGATCAAACACTGATGGGAAAAAGAGATACACGACTAAACACTGATGGTAAAAAGTGACACATAACCAAACACTGATGGTAAAAAGTGACACACGACCAAACACTGATGGTAAAAAGTGACACACGACCAAACACTGATGGTAAAAAGTGACACACGATCAAACATTGATGGGAAAAAGTGACACACGACCAAACACTGATGGTAAAAAGTGACACATGACCAAATACTGATGGTAAAAGTGACACACAACCAAACACTGATGGTAAAAAGTGACACACAACCAAACACTGATGGTAAAAAGTGACACACGACCAAACACTGATGGGAAAAAGTGACACACGACCAAACACTGATGGGAAAAAGTGACACACGACCAAACACTGATGGGAAAAAGTGACACATAACCAAACACTGATGGTAAAAAGTGACACACAACCAAACACTGATGGGAAAAAATTACACACGATCAAACACTGATGGTAAAAAGTGACACACGACCAAACACTGATGGTAAAAAGTGACACACGACCAAACACTGATGGTAAAAAGTGACACACGACCAAACACTGATGGTAAAAAGTGACACACGACCAAACACTGATGGTAAAAAGTGACACATGATCAAACACTGATGGTAAAAAGTGACACACGATCAATCACTGATGGTAAAAAGTGACACACGATCAAACACTGATGGTAAAAAGTGACACACGACCAAACACTGATGGTAAAAAGTGACACACGACCAAACACTGATGGTAAAAAGTGACACATGATCAAATACTGATGAAACTCAGATCCAAAACACTGATGACGCTAAGACAATTTTTTATGTATGTGAAAAATCATCTGAATGAGGAGGTCTAAAGACATTTTTTGTCAGACAGGTGTCAAAATTTGGAACAATGATTCAATGAATATGAAGTGATTGATTACTATTACATTAATACATTGCACCTGTATAAGTAACCCTAAAAATGTACAATCTGTGTCTAGAATTCCTGTTCTCCTCTCTCAATACATAATAAATGTGCTGTAGAGAACTTTTCACTTACTCCACATATTTCATTGTAAGGGAAGGAAATCAATGCAAGCCCTTGCTTGTCCTGAATCACATCACCTAATCAAACAAAGCAAACGTTCTTGTGGGATTCTGCAAGTACCAAGTAATGACGTACATACAGAAATCATCCGGCTACAATGAAAAGTTTCCGTGATGAAGAAATTAGACAGTGATTTTCTAAAAAGGTATGCACATATTCACACAAAGAACCGGCACATTCTCAATCACTTTCTTACATTTTTGGTGGTTTTCATAATGATGCTTCGGACAATTGTTTTATTTTATTAATGTCAGGATGGACTTCTCTTTCTTTAGCAGGTTTTGATGGGGGCTTAGGTTATTGCTATTACAATATGGGGAGACTGTCACAAGGGTGTCACGTCCCCCTAGAAGACCTGGAGTTAGTCGGTCACGTGCGGTAATGAATTACAGGTCTTCTTTAGAGATGGTGTGATTTGTGTTCCATATTAAAAGATTTAGTTTCTTCTGGTGCTGCAGAGGTTAACGACCCTTTCTATGCAGCTCCATTTCAGCTGCTTCTGATTACCTCTTCCAATAAAAACTGGTCAGACTTTCTTGTCCCTGCCGGTGAAAGATTCGTCTTCCTGTGCTGGTTGGAGCAGAGTTGTTGTAGTAGTGATCTGTGGTTTGCTGTAGTACGTGTGTGTTTATCTCCTTGTCCCTGCTCCCATTTAGTTTATTCCTCCCTGTCCCTATCCTCCTCCCTATTGTTGGTTAGCGCTTTTGTATGATAGAGGTTTTCTATTATCCCTGTTTTGTCTTTGGGTCTTGATTACATTACATTTCTGTCCCATGCCTCCTGGTGTGGGAGAGGGGACAGATCAGGGTTTAACAGGAGCATAGTAAGGTCAGAGACTCAGGCCTTTCTACCTTTAATAGTACCCCAGGGCAGGGATAGTTAAGGTCCCAGTTCCAGAGACAGTTTGAGGCCCACCTTCCTTACTGAAAGACCATCACAGAGACAAAACAAAACCCGAGTGCTGATTCCATATATTAGTATGAAAAATATGGCAAAGCATTACCAACGTTCCAAGTTATCACCAATCCACAGGTATCCCACTGATTCCAAGAAGGAAGCTCTGAAATTCCCTTTGGTAACAGACCAATAGTTGTCAATGGGATTGCCATGGAAAGCTGAATGCACATGCAGCGCCCCAGAGTCCTGGTCATTGCAGTACTGTTGCTCCGCCGCTAAGGGGAGTGATGGTATGTCTGATGGCACTTAAGGAGTTCACCTGACCAGGTATCACTGTCACGCATTACACTTCACACTCTGGCCACCAGGGGGAGCAAAGGGTTCTATGATTAGGCCACTCCTCACAATCTGGTAAAACTGGGGGCTGGATAGGAAGTTAGGGAGAAGCTGACTGGGTTTTGCCCAGACAACACCTAGTGAGAGAAGGGGTTGCTTGGGAAGATTCAGGGGGGTCCCTGTCAGGGGTGGGATCCTGACAGAGGCCTAGCGAAAAGGACAGATCGTTACGGAACCGCGCCTGCACTTCATTGCGGCGGTATCTTAAAGGATAAGAAGCGAGGTTTATTGTGGAGAAGTGAGAAACGAGATCACAGCATAAAGGAGAATAGAACCAGTAGGAGTCGTGCCCCGAGATCGGCAACATCCTACTGAGGAGCGTAGGACTATCCCGTGGTGCTCAGCAGGGAGGTACTACAACACACAGGCGCTAGAAGGTAGGCACTGATTTCCACCTGTAAAGGAAACTCTGGATGTGCCTTCGGACCGGCCGGTCTCAGCCAGCCCTGTTAGCAGTGCTCTGGATTGCGGATCCTGAAGCCTTCAGTAAAAAGGTAAAGAGACTGCAACCCTGTGTCCTCGTTATTCATCGCACCTTGCACCATCATCACATCTTTCATTGGACGCCCCTTAGCAGGGTCACGGACCAGGCCTTGCCACCGTGACAACCCAAGAACCGAGACAGAGAGGCCTGGTACGGAGTACCCCGCGGCTCTGCGTATGGGGGTGCTCCAACTTGGCGTCACGAACAGGATCTACTTAAGCCTGAAGGATCAGGTCATGTGTGCCTTGGAACTGTGATTGAATTGTGCTTGAACCGTGATTTATTGCAAAGACTGTGTATTGCTATTTCCCGCCAAAACCGCCGCCATTGCCGCGCCACGAGAAGCGCAGAAGAAGAAGAAGGGCGTGCCATGGGAGGAGACTATCAAAGCGGCACCCAAAGTGGCGACCGCCCCCTCCGACTATTGCTGCAAGATGATGACCTGCCCCGAAGCAGAGGAGAACCGCCCCCTGGAGTGCAACGGCGGGAACCAAGACAAGAAGGAGCTCGACCCCCGAGAAATGGCGGAGCCAGGTGCATGTGCAGCGACCGACTCCAAGACAGCGAAGGTGACCAGCGAGTACCTGAACGACGACGAAGTGATCCCGGACTATCTCCACCGGTCCGAAGTGGCTCCGGACACACCGCAGCTGAAGGGCCCGAACTTCTCGGAGCCGCAGGCGGAGGAGCTGAGTCAACCTATCCCGAACATGGAGCCGGCAGATGTGAGGCAATGGAATGCGGAGCCGTGCCAGAGAGATACCTGGGAGGAACCGCGGTCCGTGCCGCTGCCGACTCCAGTGTCCTCATCAGTGGAACAGATCGGCATCGCTGGAACCACATCAGACGCAGGTATGGAAAGCGTCCTTGCTCTCCCGACAGATCCTGTTCCCGTGACCGCTCCCCGTCCCGACAGTGACCGATTCCTCTCCGCTGAGCTGGTAGTGGTAACCCCCGACACTATGGAGAAGCTGGTGCCTCCGCTACCGACGACTATGGGAGAACCGCTAGATGTGAGCTCAGAGGGGGTGATATTCCAATGGGATACCCCGAGGATAGGGCCAGACGGGGCCAGACAAGAGGGCCTCAGCATTGCTGTGCTCACTTGGGAACAGTATAAGCAATGCTTGATTCTGCACTGGAAAAAACGAAAAGAGACAGAATAAAGTGACCCACCAAAAGTACAAAGCCCAACGACTGTACGCGGAAAGAAGGACTTGGTAAAATGGGGGACTGTACTAGCCTTTCACCCGAAAACGGGGTTGGGGCTCTATACAAGAACCGGGACTGCCAACTGAAATCTTCTTTACCAGCTACAATGTGAAGGCCCGGTTCCGCAACAGATGTGACGATCCACTAATATGTAAAGGGGACCAGGTGACATACACACGCCATCGGAGTGCGCAGGGATGGTGCGCTCGGAACGTCCAGAGATGCGAGCCTGTAGTGGCGCCACCTGCTGCCCTGACTATGACTAATCCGGACTTGACAAATTCTGCTACCATCGCTACTGTGTGCATTATTGCTGCTACTGAGCTTGCAACCAAAGCCGACATTCGAATCCAGACACCGGGTGACCTGGCCGCACCTGAGAGACAAACCATTGATACCGATGCCGCATCAGCCAAGGGCAGGGAACCGGAGCTTCCCCGGTCAGGAAGTGTTCGCTACCGGCTGGTGTCTTGCAACCTACTGTGAGGATGAACCTTGAAACTGGAACCAATGTAAATAGTTAACTGTTTGTCTTCCTGATGTTTTGCTGCTTTAAACCCGACCAGGGTTAGTTCTTAAAGGGGTCCCTTTGTTTACCCGGGATCCCTATTGTTTTTGCTTTTGTTCATCACTGTTTTAAAGACTGCCGAATCATGGACGGTGAATGGTTCACAAACTGTATTGTAAATAGTTTGCACCTTCTTAAAGGTGCCCCCTACTGGTTTTACAAGAAGGAGAACTTTTTGAAGAGACTGTTCTTGAATACAGCGCAGAAGTTCTTGCCTTAAACGGACTTGCAGATAGAGAGTCTGCACTACCTTAAAGAGACTTGAGTCCCTCTTAAAGGGAATGTTCATATGTTGCACTTAAGTATAATGTTACTTTGAGAATGTTGAATGATAATAGATAGTGTGTAGTTATTTAAAATAGAAAATGTTCAATGATGTTATTAGAGATTGAGGACAGGAAAGAATTGAAAACCAAATCTCAATGAAAGTGAACCCGTAGGGGTTAGTGAGTCCTCCTGGAAACCATAGAGAGATGGTTGATTGACCTTATACTGTGAATAAAGATTAAGCTTGCAAAAGAAAAGAGGCAGTAGGCCCGGACGAGTAGCCAGGCGGTCCTGCATGTTCCAAAATCAGAGAGTAAAGAGAAAGAAAAGAAAAATAAAGACCAAGTTAATTTATATTTTCGAGTTTTATAGTAAGCCTTTAGTGGGTTCAGCCTATACGCCCTTAAAGGAAAAGTTAAATTATTGTTCCAGAATTTGCACTTAGTAGATAGAATACCCAGCTGGGTAAAGATGGTTATTTATAGTCAGTCATTTAATAAGTGTTATTTAAAAACTTTAAATATGTTTCCGTTTGTAACGTTCAAGTGTCCTCACCTCCCATAAAGGGAAGCACTGTTAAATTTACTTGTTCATTGCATTTCAAACTTTTTTATGTCTTTTGCTAACATGTATTGTTGTTCTTCTTCCCAGTCCGGGAGTACTGGATTTAACCGGGGGGGAGTGCAGCGCCCCAGAGTCCTGGTCATTGCAGTACTGTTGCTCCGCCGCTAAGGGGAGTGATGGTACGTCTGATGGCACTTAAGGAGTTCACCTGACCAGGTATCACAGTCACGCATTACACTTCACACTCTGGCCACCAGGGGGAGCAAAGGGTTCTATGATTAGGCCACTCCTCACAATCTGGTAAAACTGGGGGCTGGATAGGAAGTTAGGGAGAAGCTGACTGGGTTTTGCCCAGGCAACACCTAGTGAGAGAAGGGGTTGCTTGGGAAGATTCAGGGGGGTCCCTGTCAGGGGTGGGATCCTGACAGAGGCCTAGCGAAAAGGACAGATCGTTATGGAACCGCGCCTGCACTTCATTGCGGCGGTATCTTAAGAAAGGATAAGAAGCGAGGTTTATTGTGGAGAAGTGAGAAACGAGACCACAGCATAAAGGAGAATAGAACCAGTAGCAGTCGTGCCCCGAGATCGGCAACATCCTACTGAGGCGCGTAGCCGGTGGCCGGAACGCCGAGGAAGTATTGGGCTCCAAGCATTACTTCAAACAGCGGCAGGGCAGTTGACTTTAGGTTGGCTGTCTCACCTAAATCACCTAAGCAGACATAGGAGGCAATTGTGGGAGAGGGGCGACTCTAGGGTCCCGGAAGAACTCCAGGCCTACCCGTCATACGGGTGCGTCCTAGCCAAATCATCTGGGGGACGGAGAAGAACATCAGAAGAGAAACGATAGTTGTGAGGAAGAACATCAGAAACAGACACAACAGTTGTGAGGACTATCCCGTGGGGCTCAGCAGGGAAGTACTACAACACACAGGCGCTAGAAGGTAGGCACTGATTTCCACCTGTAAAGGAAACTCTGGATGTGCCTTCGGACCGGCCGGTCTCAGCCACCCCTGTTAGCAGTGCTCTGGATTGCGGATCCTGAAGCCTTCAGTAAAGAGGTAAAGAGACTGCAACCCTGTGTCCTCGTTATTCATCGCACCACGCACCATCATCACATCTTTCATTGGACGCCCCTTAGCAGGGTCACGGACCAGGCCTAGCCACCGTGACAACCCCAGGACCGAGACTGAGAGGCCTGGTACCGAGTACCCCGCGGCCCTGCGTCTGGGGGCGCTCCACACATCTGTGGTCACTGCTTCATTTTAACATGGTGTTTCAGAACCCCGTTCTTGGATCAGTGTGGATACCAGTAGTTGGACCACCGCCAATTAGCAAATTACTTCTATGGATAGGTGATAGCTTGCAATATTGAGGCTAACAATTTCAAGAGTATCTAAACTTTTTATAATTGAATTATCGATCAACCTTTTCAAGGTCCTAAGTCTTTGCAAAGGGAAAAAAAACTAGGGAACAAGAAAAACGAAACAGAGTATTATCCAAATTAAGGTGGTGATCAAATGGCGGTTCTGCTTATCTAATAGGGTTGTGCGAGACACATCTCTGACATGGTATTAAATAAGGTTCCAGCTGCTGCAGAGCCCCTCTGGTTGGTGGATCCAACATAGTAATGAAGGAAAGTAGATAGAGGATATTCTTCACTGCTGGTGTGCAACCAATAAAGGAGTCGGAATCAGGAGAGGATTTTGACACTGCATTTTATTCTCAACGCGTTTCGAAGTGTTACAACTTCTTCATCTTTACGGTTCTCCTGAAGGAGTTTTGATACTTCGAAACGCGATGAGAATAAACAAATCTTCACTTGATTCCGACTCCATTATTGGTTGCACATCAGCAGTGCGGAATACCCGCTATCTCCTTTCCTACAAGTTTTTGCAATATACACCAATACCTTATATTCTATCTCTAACTCCATGCTCGAAATGCTGGTTTAGCTGCCTAGTT
The DNA here is from genome assembly GCF_051348905.1 of Ranitomeya variabilis. Taxonomy (NCBI): domain Eukaryota; kingdom Metazoa; phylum Chordata; class Amphibia; order Anura; family Dendrobatidae; genus Ranitomeya; species Ranitomeya variabilis. Next base: position 284,454,602 of record NC_135235.1, read on the forward strand.
CTTGCTGTTTTAGTTGATGCTTTGTACTGTAGTTATAGCAAAATCTAATAAGATAATTGTGAATGAACGTTATCGTTATTAAACGTATAAAGAAAGACTACGCATACCATAAATAATTCAAAGACATAACTTTATTATTAACATAGAAAAGCATTTGAAACATGTATGCTGAGACAGTCTTATAAATATCAATAAAGAATGATTGGTTCTGTTTACATTAATCCAATTATTCAAAATATATCTAAAAAATGGCTCCAAAATACAACAATTGATATAGTGTTACAGAACAAATTAAAATAGATATATGACAGTAGAATAAGGGGAAGATGACTTCCGTAAATAAGATAAAACGTTCCTAACTTATAAATTCTATTCTGCAATACTACAGTGTCACCACTAACAGAGCATAGTGCATAAAATAGTAATTCAAAAAAAGTTATTTGGATTTATAATGCAAAATATATATAACACTAAATGCACATATCCAATAAAATGCAATAATAAGTATGCAAAAAGTGACAGCAAAGGGAGTGCTACATGTGATATGTTACACTATGGTATTGACGACTATATCTCCCTCATAATCATGTAATGGATGAGCCCTTCCTGATGCCTCCACATAGGAAACCACACAGGGGAAAAAAAGATAAGAAACCGTAAACATAATAGGACTGGATCAAACAAACCACATCACCCCTGATGTTTTCACCCAACACACGTTTCGCCACTACTTCATCAGGGGGCAGATAAAGCAAACAGGGGCCAGAGATTGTTATTTATGTGGCAAGTAACCAATGAGGAAACATGAAAAGGGGTGCTGCATATAATATTCTGCATACTATGGCATAGATGACTATGTCCCCTCATAAGTATGTAATGGATGAGCCCCTCTTGATGCCACCACATAAGAGACCACACAGGGACAAAAGATAAGAAACAGTAAACATAAGAAGACTGGATCAAACAAACCATATCAACTCAGATATTTGTGCCCGACACATGTTTCGCCATAGCTTCATCAGGGGGAAGATACAGCAAATAGGGGACAGAGGCTGTTATATATGTGGTAAGTAACCAATGTGGAAACATAAAAAGGACCTGTAACTACAGGACCTGTGTGACATCAATGATTATCTTGCCATGTAAACAGGCTGAAAAATTGAGCAAAATATTTATTCATTGAGTGAAATTATCTCTTTTGCGGCACAAAATAAATCACTGTTCTCGTTAGTGCATCGTCCTGTGTAAACAGTTTTTTTTTTTAAATGTTAGTTATGCTTCAAGCCCTATCCGAGGGCCAGAAGGCTATTGGTAAAGCAAGCCTATATGCCGCATACAGATGGGAGCAACTTTTTATTTTATTAAGCAGACCATTCTTTTTTTTTTAGGTGCCGATCACACAAATCATTTACGGAAATATGTCTGAAACAACCCGAAGGTTTGCCACCTTTGTAGTAAAGCCAGGTAATTAACACCGACTGTAGGCAGCTTTTGCCCAGGACTTTACTTTGATCTCTAAAAAAGCATAATGGTTAATTGTTAAACCCCATTAATGTCCTTTCAGCAGGTCCACAAACATGTCAGTCCTCGGCAGGGGAATTCAGCAGGTGAACTCAGCAGAGGCACAGAAGACGTCTCCGGGATGAGCTGACAGGCGGAGACATTTAATATTTTATCTTACTTCCGTGTCTTCCTGAGAAGATATCAACTCAGCAAACAGCCGTCTGTTCAATTCCACCGGTAATTCTCTTATACCTTCCAAAAGTCTATAAACGCCTCATTCTCACTAATTAATGAAGACTTTGCTTATAACTTTCCATTAATGTTTATTGTCGGGGGACAAAGACGTTCCCGCATCAATAAGAAAAAGATCAGAATGAACCAAAGGCAGTTTGTGATACTTTGGAGACAAAATACGACATTAGTAGCAACAAACTACTGGAACAAACTATACTTCAAGGCAAATATTCTACGATTTTCTGTCCAACGAGGATTAGAAGAGGAGTGTAATATATAATAAAAAAATATATTCCGCAGTGATGTTTCAGTGAGCTACAAAATAAAGGTCCTCTTACAGCACTGTGCTTTCTTAGAAGATCACTGCACCCAATTATCGTTATGGTGTCTGAATAGTCGAGGTTCGAATACAAGAGATGCCACATCCCGATTGGGTCACCTTGTCGCGGTTGGATGGCTTTTACGCTTAGTGCTAAGTACCGTATGTTATTTATATGCACGATTATTATTTATTTACTTAATATTTTTTTTTTTTCTTGGGTGTTATCTGTTAAATGGCCACAGTGTGACCGTGCTCCTACACATCGCACTGACACCAAAAAAAATATTGTATGACCATTGTGGAATAAATCTCGTATTTCCTGGCCGAACTCATATGAATAGGTGATGAGCGAGAGTGCTGGAATTAGGTGTTATCCGCCATGCTTGGGTGCTAATACAGTATCATCAGCGTGCTCTAATATTATTCGAATCCCCGCGGCTACATGTCTCACAGCTGTTCGACGGCTGCAACACATGTAGGGATTGTCTGTTTGTTAGGCAGTCAATGCATGTACTGCGGATGTCACACAGCCATGAGACATGCAGCCGCGTGGACTGGAACATAATATGAAGATACTGTATTAGTACCCGAGAATGGCGGATAACATCGTATCCCAGCATGTTCATTCATCACTAGTCGCCAATGAAAAGATAATTGTGTCAAGACCAGCAGAGGAGGAGATGCTCCCTAGAAAGGGATCCAGAAAAAGAGATCTCCCTCTATGACATTCATCATGTTCCAATTGGGTAAATCTACAGCAAGGCATCAGCAATTTAGCAATTTTTCCATTTTCCTATGGGCAGCATGATTTGTATGTTCTCCCCGTGTTTGTGTGGCGCCCATGAGGGTCCTGTCGCCACAGAGGTACTGCATCTCAGCCAGAGGTGTGGTACTCCGCTCTCGGGTAAGGAGGGGGCACTACGCGAGACCCACGCTAGCATCCCAACACTACACCACTCCAGGCCAGGGGATCTGGGCGGACCCTATTGAGGGAGGGCACCATCTCAGGCTGGAGGGGGAAACTAGGTAGAGGATGTGGGGGGAGAGAGTGACATTTAAAGGGAGGAGTTAGTTACTCAGTGAGTGAGGAGTGGAGGAGAGCAGATGTGGAGTGAGAAGCTCCTGAGAGAAGGAAGGAAGGAGTCCTAGGGGCCAGGGAAGTGAAGGATCCACCCTGGGGGCCGAACAGGGCCGGACTGGCCACAGGGCAGTTCTGGCAAATGCCAGAAGGGCCGGTGGCAGTAGTGGGCCGCTCGAGTGTGCCGCTGTCGGCACACTCTCCCCGCTGTCGGCGCACTCCCGGCCCCGCATTCAACTATACCGGCGTCATAGATGCCGGTACAGTTGAATGCAATGATGGAGGAGAGAGCGTCTGCTGACGCCCCCTCTCCCATCATTCCCCGCTCTGCCTGCCGCTGACACTGCGGGTGCACGATGACGTCATATCATCGCGCACCGGCTGTGTGACCGGGCGGGCAGACTGCGACTGCTGAGACCAGAGCCAGAGCAGCGCGGGGCAGGAGGAAAGGTGAGTAGAGTGTTTTGTTTTTTTTATCAATGAGTGATGACTGGATTGTGGAGCTATTGGGGGAAGGGGGGGGGGGGGGCTGTGCTGCATTCCATTCTATGGGCCTCTGCTGCATTATATTCTATGGGGCTGGCTGCATTCCATTCTATGGGCCTCTGCTGCATTATATTCTATGGGGCTGGCTGCATTCCATTCTATGGGCCTCTGCTGCATTATATTATATGGGGCTGGCTGCATTCCATTCTATGGGCCTCTGCTGCATTATACTCTATGGGGCTGTGCTGCATTCCATTCTATGGGCCTCTGCTGCATTATATTCTATGGGGCTGGCTGCATTCCATTCTATGGGCCTCTGCTGCATTATATTCTATGGGGCTGGCTGCATTCCATTCTATGGGCCTCTGCTGCATTATATTCTATGGGGCTGGCTGCATTCCATTCTATGGGCCACTGCTGCATTATATTCTATGGGGCTGGCTGCATTCCATTCTATGGGCCTCTGCTGCATTATATTCTATAGGGCTGGCTGCATTCCATTCTATGGGCCTCTGCTCCATTATATTCTATGGGGCTGGCTGCATTCCATTCTATGGGCCTCTGCTGCATTATATTCTATGGGGCTGGCTGCATTCCATTCTATGGGCCTCTGCTGCATTATATTCTATGGGGCTGTGCTGCATTCCATTCTATGGGCCTGTGCTGCATTCCATTCTATGGGCCTGTGCTGCATTATATTCTATGTACAAATAAACACCGTGTGCACTGCTATGTATTGGTGCAGAGACTAGGTTCCCAAGCCGTATAGTAAATTGTAAAAAGGTCTCGCACTCAACTTAAATCTGATAGATTTATTGGTCCAGTGCTACCTTAGTACCAATAAATCTATCAGATTTAAGTTGAGTGCGAGACTTTTTTACAATTTACAATGCATTATATTCTATGGGCCTGTGCTGCATTATATTCTATGGGGCTGTGCTGCATTATATTCTATGGGCCTGTGCTGCATTGTATTCTATGGGCCTGTGCTGCATTCCATTCTATGGGCCTGTGCTGCATTCCATTCTATGGGCCTGTGCTGCATTCCATTCTATGGGCCTGTGCTGCATTATATTCTATGGGGCTGTGCTGCATTCCATTCTATGGGCCTGTGCTGCATTATATTCTATGGGCCTGTGCTGCATTATATTCTATGGGCCTGTGCTGCATTATATTCTATGGGCCTGTGCTGCATTATATTCTATGGGGCTGTGCTGCATTCCATTCTATGGGCCTGTGCTGCATTATATTGTATGGGGGCTGTGCTGCATTACATTCTATGGGGCTGTGCTGCATTACATTCTATGGGGCTGTGCTGCATTATATTGTATGGGGGCTGTGCTGCATTATATTCTATGGGGGCTGTGCTGCATTATATTGTATGGTGGCTGGCTGCATTACATTCTATGGTGGCTGGCTGCATTACATTCTATGGGGGCTGTGCTGCATTACATTCTATGGGGGCTGTGCTGCATTACATTCTATGGGGGCTGTGCAGCATTACATTCTATGGGGCTGTACTGTATTATAGTCTATGGGGGCTGGCTATATTACATTCTATGGGGGCTGTGCTGTATTACATTCTATGGGGGCTGTGCAGCATTACATTCTATGGGGCTGTGCTGTATTATAGTCTATGGGGGCTGGCTGTATTACATTCTATGGGGGCTGGCTGTATTACATTCTATGGGGCTGTGCTGCATTACATTCTATGGGGGCTGTGCTGCATTACATTCTATGGGGGCTGTGCTGCATTACATTCTATGGGGGCTGTGCAGCATTACATTCTATGGGGCTGTGCTGTATTATAGTCTATGGGGGCTGGCTGTATTACATTCTATGGGGGCTGTGCTGTATTACATTCTATGGGGGCTGAGCTGTAATGCTGGATACAGCTGTAATTATATGTTATATAGTCGTGTTACACTCCCCTCACTTCTTGTAGCCTACAAGTGTACAAAGATATTATACAGTCACCATGTGACAAGTGGGCCTGTGTGACTTCAAATGCCAGGGCTGAATTTTAGTCCCAGTCCGGCCCTGGAGCCGAAGACACGCCGACCATAGTCGGGTGGAAGGACTAGGTTGCAGTGGGGGAGCCGACCCCCAGACTAGTGGAGAACTACAAGGCTCAGCTAGCAAGCTGGAGGCTGTGGTAACTGTATGTGCCGCAGCCACATTCACACATATTTGCTGAAAAGGCAGCCACATAGGACCAAGGGGACGTTGCCCGACAGGACCCATGGCTGCTGGCTTGGGACACTGTGTGTGAGGCACAGGGCAGGAGGGTGAAGGCAGCGCAGAGAGACAACCAGGGAAGGAACATAAGAAAGGTAGTCTCGGGAGAGTGAACTCTAAATTACCTGAGAGCTGGCTGCACCACAGACCCGGAGGACACCTCACCTGGCTGGGGACTACATCAAAGAACTGTGAGTAAAAGTGTGAAAACTGCACCCTGCTGTGTCCTCAGAGTTATTACTGCATCACCTGCCCTGCACCACAACATTCACCATCATAGACGTCGAGGCCATGTGCACACGTTCAGGATTTTTAGCGTTTTTTTCGCGTTTTTTCGCTATAAAAACGTGATAAAAACGCGAAAAAACCGCTAACATATGCCTCCTATTATTTACAGTGTATTCCGCATTTTTTGTGCAAATGTTGCGATTTTTTCTGCGAAAAAATCGCATCGCGGAAAAAAAAGCAACATGTTCATTAAAAATGCGGAATTGCGAGGATTCCGCACACCTAGGAGTCCATTGATCTGCTTACTTCCCGCACGGGGCTGTGCACACGATGCGGGAAGTAAGCAGATTATGTGCGGTTGGTACCCAGGGTGGAGGAGAGGAGACTCCTCCACGCACTGGGCACCATATAATTGGTAAAAAAAAAATAATTAAAATAAAAAATAGTCCTATACTCACCCTCGATGTCTTCCCGCCTCACCGCTGCATGCTGCCGCTTCGGTTCCTATAGCTGCTTTGCGGTGAAGGACCTGCCGATGACGTCACTGTCTTGTGATTGGTCGTGAGCGGTCATGTGACCGCTCACGTGACCGCTCACATGACCGTGACGTCACGGAAGGCCCTGTGCGCACAGATCAGCTATAGGAAGAGGAACGGACGCCGCTGATGAGATGTCTGGGTGAGTATAACCATTTTTTTTATTTTTTTTATTATTTTTAAACATTCTATCTTTTACTATAGATGCTGCATAAGCTGCATCTATAGTAAAAAGTTGGTCACACTTGTCAAACAGTATGTTTGACAAGTGTGACCAACCTGTCAGTCAGTTTTCCAAGTGATGCTACAGATCGCTTGGAAAACTTTAGCATTCTGCAAGCTAATTACGCTTGCAGAATGCTAAAAAAACGCGAAAAAAAAAATGCGGTTTGCTTGCAGAAAATTTCCGGTTTTCTTCAGGAAATTTCTGCAAGAAATCCGGACGTGTGCACATAAGGTAACACTAACTGCCCTGGGGGCCTAGCTCTACCCGTGGAGAGCTGTAACATCTCTGCTGTGTCACCAACTGCCCCAGCGGACCTGAACCGCAGCGTCGGCCACATCCCTATTGCCGAGCACCATGGGTGGCGTCACGATCAAATCCCCTATAAACTTTATTCCCCTTTCCCTTAATCATTTTATTGGACGCCCAGGGCCACAGACCGGGTCACTGCTGCCGTGACAACCCCCTTAAGAATTTCCCAACCCGGCCTGAGTAACCCATGGCCCTAGCGGGCGCTCCATTTGCGTGGGTTTCCTCCGGGTTCTACGGTTTCCTCCCACATTCCAAAGACATACTGATAGGGATCTAAGATTGTGAGCCCCAGTGGGGACAGTGATTATGTCTTTAAAGCGCATTGGAATTAATGGCGCTATATAAGTGAGTAAAATAATACAAATAAAAAATGAAATATCTTTGACTAGATAATGATACAGAAAGGAGAAGAGACAATAAACTTCCAAATTAAGTATGTGTAGCTAGTATGCACACATTAGGGAAATCGCAAATCTCAAAATTCCTTCCAGGTGAACCAACACTATTTGGCTTAGTTTATTATGCAAAGTGAGCATTGCGGCTCATTACCATTCTCACTAATTAATGTTTTCTCATTTTGTGAGCCAACAAAGATCTCCAATTCTGTTTTAGCCTCTTCAAATTTGCATATCATACAGAAAAAAAAAATCCTCCGTCCGCTTTCCCGAGCGCACAAAACTGTCGATGAGATCCAGATTCCCACTAGTAAACTGTTTTTTTGTTTGTTTTTTTTGCTTCATTATTATTTTTTCCCATCGAATGACCATTTTAGAGACGGCCTTCGGAGTTTTTGTCAGCCGTTAATGAGCATCTCGGCGCTCGGTTTGTTTGTCAACAGGCACTGATTAAAACTTCAGCTACATCAGCAGTAATCAGTTTACGCGCATTAGCGCAAACTCTCAAATGAGCGGATAAAGCGGAAGAAAATGAATGCTACCGAGACCGCCTTCAATAACAGATTCAAGGATCAGGTGCTCCTATGTTTTGGAATTAATACAATTTTTTCACTGGAAGGAATGTGAGATCAGATGCTCTGAAATATCCGAAACAGGGATATATTCAGGTCTGGGCACGTTGGCTCCTCTATAATGGCACGGTGAGAAATCGCGGGACTAGGGACACAAGTGGAAGGAGAATAAAGCCAGGGATCCACAGGAGGAACTTCCTTGCTTTCAATTAGATGTAAGTGAAGTCATTGACATATAATTACAAGGACATTATGAAATCAAGAAGCCACAAACCGTTCACCGCAGGACGGTTATAGCACATACTGATCTCCACTGCCCGCAGGAATCTCCTGGGAGGCTGAGCGCTAATGAGAGGTGGCTCTACGGGTGAGAAACAGGAAAGTAACAGGCAAGGAAAGATGGAGAATTAGGAACATTACCACGAGAAGTGCATGTTCAGAGAATAGTGCAAGCCATAGCTATAGGGAACCTAATAATGCTCTACAACCCACCAGCATTAGATTGTTTACCAAACGGTAAAAAGTGATATAAAGTCTCATAAAACATATATTTTTTATTAAAGTATTAAAAAAAACAATAAATGACAATAATTCAATCAAGACAGAGTGCCCAAAAGAGACCCCTACATAAACAGACATATATGTGTAAAGAATACATAATAAATGTAAAAAAAGATCCTAAACATCAAAAAGCCCCAAGGTGTGTTTCACCCTAGCTTCATCAGGGGGCACCTGATGAAGCTTGGCTAACATGCTGTGAGGGCCAACTAGGCTGGGAAAAAAATGCCTCATGAACTAGTTAATGGCCTAATTAACATATGAAATGGAGTTTCTAAAGCCTTTTTTTAAAACATGGGTCTAGGTGTTAAACACTAAGTTAGTCAGGGTATTTAGCTACAAATAATCTAATGCTGGTGGGCATGGTGGAGCTGTCAGGTTCCCTTTCATTTGCGTTCATGCCTAAAGACACAATGGATCTTTATCAGTGGATATTTCTGCATTTGATGACATATGCTAAAGGCTCGTACAGACGAGCATATTTTTGGTCTGAGCACGATCGGACAAAACCTCTGCTTGCATTTGGACCAATGTCTATGGGGCCGAGCACATATCTGAATCTTTCCGCAGGGTCTGCCCAAGGAAAGAAATCTCAGCATGCACAAATTTCATCCAATATTTGGATCGCACTCGGCCATGCAAGTCAATAAGTCGATGAAAAACATCAGATGGCACTTGAGTGCAGTCCTATTTACACGGACTGACAGAATGGAAGAAGTGGAGAAATTCTTTCTCCATCTTCTCCTCATCTGAAAGAATCAAACTAAGCTGACAGGCATGCTGTCCAGGGAGAAAAGGATTGGGCAGTTTCAATTTCAATGCCCAACCCTTTTGTTCTCGGGAGACATTTGCCACTCACAGAGGTGCATGATATCAGCTTTATCCTCTCTCCACGTTGAATACTCATAAATGCTCAGCTGAGTTAGTTCTCAATTGTTCAACACTGCAGGGAAAATTAAGCATTACACAATGTTCATTGAAATTAAAGGGGTTGTCCAGGCCTGGGGTGCAAGTCTGCACTCTATGTGACCACAGGCTTGTGAATCCTCACTGCGTACACAGTGCACGCTGTGAGGATTTTCCTGTGCCGTGAGCACGCGGTCATGTGACCACATGTCTGTGTATACTTCCGGCCACATTCCAACTAGATGTCTTTGACCTCATGTAATTCACTTGTATTGAGTAAAGTTGCACATGTCTAGCCGGCACATGACCGCATGTAAGCAAATTGTATACTGGCATCTCTCACCCGCTGGCGCACACTGCGCACTGTAAGGATTTAAAAGTCTGCAGTCACATAAACTGAATCCCAAGCCTGGACAACCCCTTCAAGGGCTTCTCTGTGTAACACAGAACAGGACGAAACGTCCAGACCAAGAAATAGTATTTTCATCCAGTTTCCACCAAGGACAACATATGTAAAAAGTATATGTTCTCCCCGTGGGTTTCCTCCCGGTTCTCCGGTTTCCTCCCACACTCCAAAGACATACTGATAGGAAATTTATTTGTGAGCCCCAATGGGGACAGTGATGATGATGATAAATGTAAAGCCTTGTGGAAGTAATGATGCTACATAAGTGAGCATAATAAATAAATATGACAACCCCTCTAAAGGAATTCTCTTGTATGACAATACCTTAGACTGCTTATTAGTAATTTATATCAGACACATCCGGCTGTGTTATGCGGCTCTCGCCTCGTCAGGTTCTGTCAGCATTCCATTGCCGAGTTCAAATATTTTAATCCAGACCACAGGAATCTATCAATAAAACTGAATCAGAGCAGAAAAATACACGTTTACTACCATTTATGACGGCTGCCAAGTGGTTTTATTGTCGGTTCAACCCATAATTCTATTTCAAGGCAGTTCGAACATGCGATGGTTCATTACCATTCAGAAGGAGAAAAGAAGAAGCTGAAATATTTTTTAGAAGATCCTTGACCAGGGTATTGTAAAGTGTCTATGGAATTAATAAATAAGACACAATGCTCAGTGACGTGGAAATATACGGCCACAGCAACCTTAATTGTTTACAACATATATGAAATTAGCCATAGACTTTCTTCTCGGAGGAGATCCTGGATGGCCGAATGACACTGGACGGCACCGGTATAAATACTCCCCAGTCGAACCGCCCTAACTCAGGGTTGACAAATGTCATGGTGCTGTCCCCTCTACAATTTTTTTAATCTGTTCCCCAAGAATCTTCCGAGCAGGAGCTAAACCATAATTCCATAACGACGGGTCAACATACCTCCGACGTGACCCTACAACCTTAACCAAAGCCAACCCTGACCTCCTCACCTCCAGATGCTATGACATAACTATAAAAATAGTCCAAACCAACACACCTCCGCCAGAATTTTATATTAGCAAAATAAAGAAAGTAACATAAGGACAGTTTGGTAGGCCGTTCACCGGTCCTGGATCCACGGGGAAGACTGTGATCCAACGGCTCCTCCTCTTCTTTTAAAGTTCTCTCATCTTTTCCACATCCCTTCCCAATTCTAGACTGAATCCCAACCCATGTAACCTGGACTCTAAACCCCACGACCCCTAACTTTTATTTTGTGGACTTGCAAAATCAGCTATCAACCTTCTCCTAGCAAAAACTACCAATTAACCCTTTCTTGGCCGTCTTCTTCCAAATCCTAGTCACGTCCAAGCCTACACTCTAGCTACGCCTGTTGCAGCCATATGTGTCTTAGGGCGCAGTCAAATGGCAGAAAAACAAATGCTCGGACTGGCCGTCAGCTCTCCTGATCCGAGCATGACAGAATGCATTTCTATATATCTGTCGTGCTTAGGTCAGAAAAGCCGACAGCCAGTCCAGGCTTTATGATGTTTCTCGGCTGTTTGACTGCACCCTTAAATTGGACATCTGTTCTCCTGGAATGTCTATTTTAGTAATAAAAATTGAATGCTTCATAGTATACAGAGTATATTTTTATACCCCTATGTGGTGCTGATCCTCTAATCGCAAACTAGAAATTTATGAATAAATTTACATATAGATATTACCAACAGGGGGCATGTTCCTACACGCAATGCCACCTGTTGTGAACTCTGTTTTCAGGCTCCCTCTTGTGGTCACTGGTGGTATGGTGTGACTTTTGCTTTGGGCTCCCCCTGGTGGCTTTGTTTGTTATCCTGCTGGTCTCTGGCTATCAGCTGGTTCGTTATCCTCTGGGAGGTTCCTATATAGCTCTGTTTTACTTCCACTTGTTGCCGGCTGTCGATGTAATCAGTGCTACTCAGATTCCTTCTGACTACCTTGCTCCCAGTCCATCCAGGACAAGCTAAGTTTTCCTTGCTCATTTTTGATCAGCAGTGTTTATCATGTTTTTTTGTCCAGCTTGCTAAAATGTGATTCCCTCGCTTGCTGGATGCTCTAGTGGACTGAGTTTCTCCCCACACACCATTAGTTGGTGCGTGGGTTCTTGAAATCTCAGGATGGATATTTTGTAAGAGTTTTTTATTGATCGCATAGACCCCTGCTCTATTTTCTGCTTTCTAGTACTAGTGGGCCTCTTTTGCTGAATCTGATTTCATCCCTACGTATGTGCCTTCTTCTTACTTCACCATTAATATTTGTTGGGGGCTTCTATATCTTTGGGGATTATTTCTCTGGAGGCAAGCGAGGTCTTTCTTTCTCTTTAGGGGTAGCTAGTTCCTCAGGCTGGCTCGGGACGTCTAGGAATTTTTTAGGCACGTTCACCGGCTACCTCTAGTTGTGTTGGATAGGTTCAGATTTGCGATCAGTCCAGTTACCATCTCCCTAGAGCTTGTCCTTAGTTTATTCACTTGCTGGTCTATTCGTGATCCTCAGCCACTAAGGATCATAACAGCCACCATCACAATGTACAAGGACACAACCTTTCAACAATGGAAATTATAACAGTCACTTCTTAATTTGCTCATAAGTGTTAGGCAGGGATAACAGATGAACGGCACTTCACAGATTTATATGAAAAGAAGTTCTATAATTATTTAAGAAAACACAGCTCTTAAAGAAAATAATGGTACAAATCTTCAATCTCTCACCAATTACTCAAAATACCGCTGAAGTGCGTGGAGTGTGGGCACAGTATGTCTACGGGTCCATACATCATTAGCATAGTGCAGTGCATGGACCCATAGGCATACAGTCATGGCCGAAAGTGTTGGCACCCTAAAAATTGTTTCAGAAAATGAAGTATTTCTCTCAGAAAATAATTGAAATTACCGTACATATTTTGTTATGTGATTTCGAACAACACAAAAAAAGAGAAAAAAAGGAATAATTGACACAATATCACACAAAACCCTAAAAGTGGGCTGTACAAAATTGTTGGCACCTTTCCAAAATTATGGGTAAAAAAAACTTTGTTTCAAGCATGTGATGCTCATTCAAACTCACCTATGGCAAGTAACAGGTGTCGGAAATATGAAAATCACACCCAAGAACAGATAAAAACAGGAGACGGTGACTAAATCTTTGCATTGTGTGTCTGTGTGCCACACTGAGCATTGAGAACACAAAGAGGAGTAGAGAACTGTCCGAGGACTTGAGAACATAGTAGTGAGTAAGAACATACTTTTAAGCCAGTACACCATTCTGTGTGAATGCTACCAGAGGAGCTGAACAATTCTGATCAGTGTTTTGAGCAATTGGGCAGACATAATAAAGTTTAGCTTCTAAAAAGGCAAGATAGACACAATAATAATGCTAAGAAAATAAAAAATACTTTTTCCAGTTTCCTAGTGCAATGCTACTTTTGGAATTTTTCAGGGTTTTTGAGAATTTCAACTTCTCCATATTATCAGCTGATGTAGTGCCTGGATGTTTATGGCAGCTTGCATTCTGCGATTGCACGGGCTACCATAAAACAGAATTTGTCAGTATTCTTTTATTATTTTTACAAATATGTGTCCTCACCTTTTTTACATCAGGAGGTCACTGCTCCCGGCCATTTGGCTTTCTGCTCTGCAGGGGACGGTGTACTCCTGATCACTGACAGTTCTGGATGGTTGCCTGGTCACACTGCTCGCCCGAACTGAGCACTCTCCAATGCAGATAGCAGAGGAAGCTTTGACTCTGCAGCATGAGAGAAATGTTGAAACACTAAAGATGACGGGCTCCAGCTACCCAGCCAGCTTCAGAGTGGTGCAAGCAGGCATTGGACACAGTCTGTCCAAGGATAAAAATCGATTCATTGCTTTGTTTGATCTGAAATTCGGACTCTATTCGGCCATGAAAGTCAATGAGTGCACGGAAAACATCAGACTGCACTCGGATGACATACGAGTGCAGTCTGATTTTCACAGACTGACACAATGGAGAAGACGGAGAAATTTTGTTCTCCATCTTCTCATAGTGAGCTCTAATTCACTCATCCAAGAGAATCGGATCACGCTGTGTTCACACTCTGATCAGAGTTAAATAAGAGTTTCACTTGCAAAATTGGCCCGATTTTCTGGGATGAGAGAATCTACGGCCGTCTGCACCTGCCCTAAGACAACAGAGTGGTCGGTAACCTAGGCAACGAGCAATAAACTATAAAAATAAAAAAATCACTCCATTCTCCAGAATGGAGAAGATTTTTAACGAGAGGTAAATTGCAAACTTGCTTATCTTTACAAGCAATTTGCAATTTTAACAATTTTAGAACTTCAGACGACCAATAAAGGCTACCATAAAGGAAATCGATCTGTTGGGCAAGTGTGACCAGTGTCGGACTGAGTTGACAAAGTTCCACCAGTAATCTTGATGGATTCTTGGGGCCCACTGTTCAGCTACATGCAAAAATAACCTGACCCTGGTATGCAAATTTACTTTTGATTCTATGTAATATTAACTTGGCTAGCTTATTTAATGAATTGTTAAATTATTCCTATTCCTAGAAATTGTGAATCAAGTGGAATGGCATTATTTCTTCACAAGGGCGGCCTACCGGAGGATTCTCCTCTTCTTCGGACGGCCAGTCCGAACCTGAGCGTGACATATGTGAAATTTGCTGCCGATTAAAACTTCGGTGCATAAAGTCACTTCAGTATGTCCAGCAATTACTACTTGTGCATTTCTTTCTTATAAGTATGTGCCTATAATAATGATGGTTTACTTTAAATTGCACATGGACCTGCGCGCCCGGCAATGAAAGTGGATGCTTGGCCAGCTTTCCGCAATTCATCTGCTGCCAAGCCACAATCTCTTTCAACTGTACATTAGTAACAACGACGACTCGGAGGTGCGCGTGCAGGCATCCTGCATTAAATACAAGGGCCGTGTTTTTTACTACATAGATTAGAATCAATCCAGATTACAGTGACTGAGAGTAAAGGCCCCGTCACACATAGCAAGATCGCTAGCGAGAGGGGAGCCGGTAGGGTCCGCAGCTAGACCACTCAGCGGAGAGAAAAGGCCCGCACAATAGATCCTCTTCATTGGCATACGCGTCGGGGTTGGGGATATCTGGGAAGGACTCTATGCTTCTATGTGGTCAGCGCAGGGAGAGACAGGTCTGAATGGCGCTGTGTGAATAGAAACGACTCCCTGTCTGACTCTCTTTTGTAGTCAACCGAGCATTTGGCAAGGAGAGAGCTGTGGAGGGGGCTCCAGAGAAGAATTCTCATCCTGTTATGGGTCAATGATCCGTCCGCAGATCCAGTTTTCCTAATAAGTGCCCTCGCTCAGATTTACGGCTGCAGTCGATTGTAGACTTTAGATTATTTTAATTCTAAAGTTTCTAGGGAAGTTTTGCAATTGTACAAAAAAAAAAAAAATCCAACATAGCAAAATATCAAAATATTGAGGTTGGGTCCAAAGTCATAACGTCACGTTTTATTCTACAACTGAAGAGAATTATATTCCATGGCTGACACAAAATCCTTTTCTTGCTTTACAATGTCTTGGGTCTTTAAATAAAGGCACAAAGTCCAATGTGATGTCTGACGGGGGATCTGCCGCCTTATCGCAGGAGCTGGTTGGGATCCTTTGAAGTATTTTTGGTTATTGGAGAAATGTGCTGAACGTTTAAAAAAAATATCTCTAGAGATGAAGAAATAAGCCCACAAGAAGTTGTGACCTGGAAATTGTGTGACCATGAAACATCATCATTTCACAATCTATATATTCACAAAAATCTGATACTCTGCAAAGAAACGTTTCTACTTAGTTTATAAATATAAATATGTGCCAAGTTATGATTGCATTGGTTTTTACGTGACTGGTTTTAGTGAGGACCTGTGGTCTCTCCTGACATGTCTACTTGAGCAAATACTTCTCATCACATAACAATTCTGGAGCACTTTTCTTTTTTGAATTCTGTATTATATTGTTCTTTTGTTATTCATCCCTGAAATGTATTATTTATTATTATTATTATTATTTTTATTATTATTATTTATCATGCCTTGCTTATATAGCGCCATCACATTCCACAGCGCTTTACATACATTATCATCACTGTCCCCATTGGGGCTCACAATCTAAATTCCCTATCTTTGGAGTGTGGGGGGAAACCGGAGAACCCAAAGGAAATCCACGCAAACATAAGAAGAGCATACAAACTTCTTGCAGGTATTGTCCTTGATGGAATTTGAACACAGGACCCCAGTGCTGCAAAGCGACAGTGCTAACCATTGAGCCACCATACAGTGCTAACCACTGAGCCACCATACAGTGCTAACCTCTGAGCCACCATACAGTGCTAACAACTGAGCCACCATACAGTGCTAACTTCTGAGCCACCATACTGTGCTAACCTCTGAGCCACCATCATACAGTGCTAACCACTGAGCCACCATACAGTACTAACCTCAGAGCCACCATACAGTGCTAACCACTGAGCCATCATATAGTGCTAACTACTGGGCCACCATACAGTGCTAATCACTGGGCCACCATACAGTGCTAACCATTGGGCCACCATACAGTGCTGACCACAGAGCCACCATACAGTGCTAACCACAGAGCCACCATACAGTGCTAACCTCTGAGCCACCATACAGTGCTAACCTCTGAGCCACCATAGTGCTAACCACTGAGTCACCATACAGTGCTAACCACTGAGCCACCATACAGTGCTAACCTCTGAGCCACCATACAGTGCTAACCTCTGAGCCACCATACAGTGCTAACCACTGAGCCACCATACAGTGCTAACCTCAGAGCCACCATACAGTGCTAACCACTGAGCCATCATATAGTGCTAACTACTGGGTCACCATACAGTGCTAATCACTGGGCCACCATACAGTGCTAATCACTGGGACACCATACAGTGCTATTCACTGGGCCACCATACAGTGCTAACTACTGAGCCACCATACAGTGCTAACCACTTTTTGTGACTCTCTTTAAGGGCTCATTTTCACGTACGCCTGCCGTGTTTTTCACGGATATACCTGTGATAATCTATGGGGCCATTCACATGGCCGTGATTTTTGAGAAAATTGCAGAGACATGTTGGGTCGGGAATGGAAGTCAATGGGTCCGATTTTCCCAGACGGTCAGAATGGAGAAGGTGGTGAAACATTTTATTTTATGTTTTACTTCTCCAAGTACGATTAAAAAAAAACGGATGACACTTATCAAACTCTGATAAAGTCCGATCAGAATAATCTATCCTTTATTCTCATATTTGGAAAAATCGGACGTGTGAATGATTCCTTAGTCACGGTGCAGGTGGAGGGCTGATGGAAAAACCACTGTGCCTTATATTTGTGCCTTGGGTGAAGAGCAGCAGAGCCACAACGCTAAGTAAGCGGTAAATAAACTCACAACGCCATTCTATAATGTTTGCCCAAGGCGGGAGCTCACCTGTTCCCAGCTTCCGGTGGTAGGACGCCCGTCCTCCTGAACGAGCCGTATCACATTGATTGTCTCCTTTTTGTTCCCACACAAATCATAAGACTATTTTATCGTTATGTAAAGAGATTATTAGTGGATTGTCCGGGGCGTTACTCTGCACAATATTCTAGAATTTCACTTTCTTTTCACAGCAACCTTTGCTACAGAAAACCATTCAGGTCTGAAAAGTTGGCGGTGCATATGACAGAAGCATCGTTAATCACCGGGGACTTTGTTACTATGGTGTACAGTATATGAAGGATACACTATTATGGGAACTCAATAACTAGAAAATATGGGGAAGAGGAGAAGCCAAACAAGGGCAGGATAATAGACAGAATCCTAGAATGTTAGAGTTGGAAGGGACCTTCAGGGTCCTTGTGTCCAACCCCCTGCTCAATGCGGGAGTCACTAAACCATCTCTGTCCAGCCTCTGTTTGAAGACTTCCATTGAAGGAGAACTCACCACCTCTCGTGGCCGCCTGTTCTACTCACTGATCACCCTCACTGTCAAAATTCTAATATCTAAGCTGTATCTTCTCCCTTTCCGTTTCATTCCATTGCTTCTCGTGTTTCTCTAACTTTGGAGCCACTTTAAAGGAATTAGATCCATCATTTGCCTTCTTTAACACCTTTTTTTGCCTTTCCTTTTTTTTAGCCCTTCATCAAAATAGTGCACAGCGTTTAATGATTTGATCAATTGAAAGATGCTTTTTCTTTTGCTTTTATGCAGTTTTTGGCGTAAACAATTTTGTACTATCCTTTCAAAAAGCTTGAAAATGTGTCTTGCTAAACCTCACTGAGGCGTCCATTGTTCTAGTACAGACGCTATCCATGGTTTCCAAAGATAGGCGTCGTATCTATGAAAGTCTGAGGCAATTCACATGTCCGTGATTTTTCGCGGAATGAGCATTCTGCGCAATATTGCGGAGACATGTCCGATGTTCATCCAGGTGTCAGATCGAAATCAACAGAGCGAGTTTATTGATAGTTTATGGTGACTCCCTTTGTTCTGCATTTTCTCTTACTATTTTTTTATTTGACAACGTCCTACATCCTTCAGTGGTTTCGACTGTCACTCGTGATGCTGTAATAAGAGTTTTCCATAATGATGCGATATTGTTAATGCCGCCATTAAAAACTTTAACAGATTGAATTGAAATTCTAACCACGGTCCAATATGACAGAGGTATCGGATTGAAAAAAAATAACATTTCTTATGGAGAAACTAGGAGACCTCTCATCACTCGGCGGACCATGGTTGCCAGGATTCGATCACTGGTATCTGTCGCTTAGTCTCTTATTCTTCTATGCTCGACATGAAAGAGTGAGGACAGAATTTTTGCTTTTTCCTTTTTTCCTTTCTGGCTTTCATAAAAAGCTTCATGTAGAGCCGCAACAATAGTTCTGTCCACTTAAGACTTTGATGTAGAAGAGTCTTACTGGATTATGGCTGCGAAACAGAAACTGGCAGCAGTCAGCGCCGTGCATCACATGAAGAATATCATTATGGGGGACGATTACTTGGCCAAATGGGACGGAATTCCAGGATAAATTGCTCGGGTAAAGTTGTGGTCCATAAATGTGTTTAAAGGGAACCTGTCATGTCCAATAACGATATGAACCTCCCACATATGTTATGGAGGTGCCCGACCGCTGCACTGAAAGTTTGGCACCTGGTAGAAAATTAATTTAATTTTTTTCCAGAAGCCGCCCAACTTTCAGTCTTGCAGGCACCGGGTACAGCAGTGTGAGCGGCGGTTTTAAGCACAACCTGGCACTTTGACTGACAGCCAGCTAAGCGGTGCATCAGTGCAGAGACGAATCTCAGTTAGGCTAGGGTCCCTCCATCCGAGAAAATCGGTCCAACTATGCTGATCAGAGTGGGATCTGATTTTCTCAGAGGTGCAGAAAAAAAATCTCAACTTTCTTCATACCATCAGTCCGTGAAAATCAGATGACAATTTTTTTCATGGACCCATAGATGTGAGTCAGATTCTCGGAGGCAAATCATACATGCTGAGAATTTTTTTTCCTCCGCCCACTTGGTCCGATGAGAAAATCGGACATGTGCTCAATCCTATAGAATAACATGGGTATGAGTGCCATTCGTCAAACCAACAGATAGCACTCGTCCACTTGAAACAGTCATTTGCACAAACCCCTAACATGCCTGGTCGTGTCCCACTAGCACCTCCTGCATGACTGAAAGCTGGCAGCTACAGGAGAAATAAAGCTCATTTTCTTCCAGGTGCCGCACCGGCACCTCCTGCATGACTGAAAGCTAGCAGCTCCAGGGAGAAATAAAGATACTTTTTCCCCAGGTGCCACACCGGCACCTCCTGCATGACTGAAAGCTGGCAGCTCCAGAGAGAAATAAGGTTAATTTTCTCACAGGTGCCACATTGGCACTTCCTGCATGACTGAAAGCTGGCAGCTCCAGGGAGAAATAAAGCTCATTTTTCCCAGGTGCCACATCGGCACTTCCTGCATGACTGAAAGCTGGCAGCTCCAGGGAGAAATAAAGTTCATTTTCTTCCAGGTGCCGCACCGACACCTCTTGCATGACTGAAAGCTGGCAGCTCCAGGGATAAATAAAGTTCATTTTTCCCCAGATGCAGCACCAGCACCGCCTGCATGACTGAAAGCTGGCAGCTTCAGGGAGAAATAAAGTTCATTTTTCCCCGGGTGCTGCACTAGCACCTACTGCATGACTGAAAGTCGGCAGCTCCAGGGAGAAAAAAAAGTTCATTTTCTGCAACGTGCTGCACTTTTAATACTGAGGCTGGGCACCTTTATAACAATATTAACCATCAGATTAATAGCATTATCGGACATAACAGATTCCTTTTAAGATACTTCTAATTTTTCCCTTGATGATTTTGAGAAGTCCTTCTATTTTTCTGATTCTGTTACGTCTCTGCAAGAACAAGTGAAGCCACGGTACATCATGACAGCAACCAAAATGGCAGCATCCACCAATACGCATCCACAGATATTACCGAAATAAAAAGTAAGAAATTAATATTGGAATGTTGTAAATAATTAAGATTAAAAAAAATTGAAGCTGATCGATTCTTCTTAAAAAGTAAGATGTTTTCCCAATTTCTTGACACTATACCGTAAAAATGAAAATTGCAAAACTTACACTTTGTAACCCAGTGAATATTTACCCACATTGGAAATGTAGACTCTCACGGCAAACAGTTTTTATTAATATTTATGAAAATAATAAAAAAAATTCTGCTGATCTGTCTATTGTAGTAATAAAATCTGCTTATCTTAAGGTAATAAACCAGCACTTTGTGCCAAGAAGTCACCTCCAGCAATGACTCTTACTTAGGATGAGTTCTTATTTACAACATTCAGCAAATAAACGGCTTATTGTAAACGACATATTAATGAAAATGGACCATAATTTATCTCCTGTGCAGTCAGTGCTAAAGTCTTGTTTCTATTAAATATTTATTGAATTGGAAAATGTGCTAGAGTTTACAAGATGATAATATTTTATATCAATAGTCATCATTTCTAGTAGTGACGGTTTATTTTGGACAACTTTTGCAAATAACAGAATAAATAAAAATATAAAATAAATAAAAATATATACTACGTAATAACTGTTAAAAGGTGCATTCTCCCTAGAATCTCTGTGACTTTTTTTTTACTCTGTGTAAACTGTTTCAAATCTGCTACATGTCAATTTCTCTTGACGGTACGCTAATTTTTATTTTGCAGATTTACCCCATAGAATTGCATTAGATAAGGAAAATCCACAGATAAAAAAAGCATATGTGTTTTTAGTGCGTGTCCGTTCAGGAAATGGGGATATTATAGCAGGAAGGATCCAGGATAGGGGATATTATGCCATGAAAGTGTTCAGGATGGGGGATATTATACCAGAAAGGTTCCAGGATAGGAGATATTATGCCATGAAGGGGTTCAGGATGGGGGATATTATACGAGGAAGGGTCCGGGATAGGGGATATTATGCCATGAAAGGGTTCAGGATGGGGGATATTATACCAGGAAGGGTCCAGGATAGGGGATATTATGCCATGAAAGGGTTCAGGATGGGGATATTATACCAGGAAGGTTCCAGGATAGGAGATATTATGTCATGAAAGGGTTCAGGATGAGGGATATTATACCAGAAAGGGTCCAGGATAGGGCATATTATGCCATGAAAGGGTTCAGGATGGGGGATATTATACGAGGAAGGGTCCAGGATAGGGAATATTATGACATGAAAGGGTTCAGGATAGGGGATATTATACCAGAAAGGTTCCAGGATAGGGGATATTATGCCATGAAAGGGTTCAGGATGGGGGATATTATACCACGACGGGTCCAGGATAGGGGATATTATGCCATCAAAAGGGTTCAGGATGGGGGATATTATACCAGGAAGGGTCCAGGATAGGGGATATTATGCCATGAAAGAGTTCAGGATGGGGGATATTATACCAGTAAGGTCCAGGTAGCGGATATTATGCCATGAAAGGGTTCAAGATGGAGGATATTATACCAGGAAGGGTCCAGGAGAGGGGATATTATGCCATGAAAGGGTTCAGGATGGGGATATTATACCAGGAAGGATCCAGGAGAGGGGATATTATGCCATAAAAGGGTTCAGGATGGAGGATATTATACCAGGAAGGGTCCAGGATAGGGGATATTATGCCATGAAAGGGTTCAGGATGGAGGATATTATACCAGGAAGAGTCCAGGATAGGGGATATTATGCCATGAAAGGGTTCAGGATGGGGATATTATACCAGGAAGGGTCCAGGAGAGGGGATATTATGCCATAAAAGGGTTCAGGATGGAGGATATTATACCAGGAAGGGTCCAGGATAGGGGATATTATGCCATGAAAAGGTTCAGGATGGGGTATATTATACCAGAAAGGGTCCAGGATAGGGGATATTATGCCATAAAAGAGTTCGGGATGGGGGATATTATACGAGGAAGGAATTAAACATTATTACTGGAAGGAGCTCAGGATGGGGAACATTCAGGGGGAGAGGATATTGGACACTATGAAACATTTAGGGGCAAGGGATGTTGGACACTTTGACTGCAAGAGACCCGGGATGGGGGAGATTATTACTGGTAGGGGCACAGGATAAGGGACATTAGTCCTGGATGGGACACATTATTCTATTTTTTTTTGGTGAGGGGCAATATACACTCACCAACCACTTTATTAGGTACACCATGCTAGTAACGGGTTGGACCCCCTTTTGCCTTCAGAACTGCCTCAATTCTTCGTGGCATAGATTCAACAAGGTGCTGGAAGCATTCCTCAGAGATTTTGGTCCATATTGACATGATGGCATCACACAGTTGCCGCAGATTTGTCGGCTGCACATCCCAAAGATGCTCCATACAAGGCAGGATGGATCCATGCTTTCATGTTGTTTACGCCAAATTCTGACCCTACCATCCGAATGTCGCAGCAGAAATCGAGACTCATCAGACCAAGCAACGTTTTTCCAATCTTCTACTGTCCAATTTCGATGAGCTTGTACAAATTGTAGCCTCAGTTTCCTGTTCTTAGCTGAAAGGAGTGGTACCCGGTGTGGTCTTCTGCTGCTGTAGCCCATCTGCCTCAAAGTTCGACGCACTGTGCGTTCAGAGATGCTCTTAGGCCTACCTTGGTTGTAACGGGTGGCGATTTGAGTCACTGTTGCCTTTCTATCAGCTCGAACCAGTCTGCCCATTCTCCTCTGACCTCTGGCATCAACAAGGCATTTCCGCCCACAGAACTGCCGCTCACTGGATTTTTTTTCTTTTTCGGACCATTCTCTGTAAACCCTAGAGATGGTTGTGCGTGAAAATCCCAGTAGATCAGCAGTTTCTGAAATATTTAGACCAGCCCTTCTGGCACCAACAACCATGCCACGTTCAAAGGCACTCAAATCACCTTTCTTCCCCATACTGATGCTCGGTTTGAACTGCAGGAGATTGTCTTGACCATGTCTACATGCCTAAATGCACTGAGTTGCCGCCATGTGATTGGCTGATTAGAAATTAAGTGTTAACAAGAAGTTGGACAGGTGTACCTAATAAAGTGGCCGGTGAGTGTATATGTCTTTATAGGATTTAGAACACCACAGAGGCTAATACATCTAACCAACATGTAGGTAGGGGCCCAGGTCCAAAATTTTACGCTGAGGCCCATGGGACTACAGTTAGGCCACTTCTTGTAATAGATGTGAGAAAAAGAAGATGCCCTAAGAAAGTGCTGTGGGTGCACATGAGCGGCCATCGCTCCCGGGGCACGTTAGAACCCTGTTCTCGGGATATCTGCGAGGGCCAGTGATCACCAAGTCATTTTCCAATCCTATGGACAGATGATAATTAATAATTTGCTAACTTGAGAGAATCCATTTAAGAGGTAAACTTAAATAATACAAAAATAATAATTTATTATGTAAAAAAATAAACAAAAAATTAGGCATTTACAAGAAAGGAAAAAGTTAAAAAAATCTCAATGGAAAAAATTTCTTTTGTGCTTTGAATCATACGTGCAATTTATTTTTTTACTTCGGAAATTACAGGGATAATGGAGTTAAATGTACTTTTTTTGTATAAGGAAAAAGCTACTTTATAATTGTGTATGTGTTTTTTATATAACAATCTGATATTATTTTATAGTAAAAAAATATACATTTTCTTGAGATTTTTTCTCGGAATTGCTGTAAATGGCCTCATTTTATGTATACTCTTGATTGTCCCTCTGCATGAAATGTATTTTTTGTTCTTCAAAGAAAAGGAAAAAGCTTTTTCTTAGTGAAGTGTAATTGTGGATCTGAGAGCCCGTGTTTATTGCTGCCGCATATTCTTTCGCTATTTCACCTGTGGAGGTGGTGGGCGGCCACGTATTTCTTGCATACTAAGTCAACAAATGCTGGATTACAATAACCCAATTAAAATGAGTTATTTTCACAGCAAATCTCCCAGAGCTGCTCTTTTCAGAAGCTTTCCCCTCTGGCCTGTGGAGGGACAGTAAGCTGTAAAGGCCCCGTCTCACTTAGCGACGCTAAAGCGATCCCGACAACGATACGACCTGTCAGGGATCGTTGCTGCGTCGCTATGTGGTCGCTGGTGAGATGTCAAACAGTGAGATCTTCCAACGATCGCAGCTGCGATCTCACTGTTTGACATCTCACCAGCGACCTGTAGCGACCTGTACAACGATGTCACATGGGAGCTATTATGACGATTCAGTATCTGAGTCGTCAACGAGGTCGTTGGTAAGGTGTCAAACACAGCGATGTGTGCTACCCAGCGGGACCTCAACGATCAAAAAAAGGTCCAGGCCATTCCGACACGACCAGCGATCTCACAGCAGGGGCCTGGTCGCTGCTACGTGTCACACATAGCGAGATCGCTACTGAGGTCGCTGTTGCGTCACAAAACTTGTGACTCAGCAGCGATCTCGCTAGCGATCTCGCTTAGTGAGACGGGGGCTTAAGCTGTCTATGCTGTTCTTATAAACTAATAGGGCATATAGGATATTACCTCCTTACTAACCAGAATCCCACAATGTCTGTCCGCTATCTCATCCTTTTTTCTCCCATCTCACTCCACCTCCCCAACTGACGTATGCATCAAAGTAAACGGCTGCCCACTCTCCCCAGTCCCACAAGCTCGCTGTCTCGGGGTAATCCTTGACACTGATCTCTCTTTCAAACCACACATCCAAGCCCTTTCCACTTCCTGCCGACTCCAACTTAAAAATATTTCCCGAAACAGCACATTTCTTAATCAAGAATCTGCAAAAACCCTAGTGCATGCCCTCATCATCTCTCACCTCAACTACTGCAACCTCCTGCTCTGTGGCCTCCCTTCTAACACTCTCGCACCCCTCCAATCTATCTTAAACTCTGCAGCCTAACTAATCCACTAGTCTCCCTGATATTCCCCAGCCTCTCCCCTGTCAATCCTTTCACTGACTCTCAATTACCCAGAGACTCCAGTACAAAACCCTAACCATGGCATACAAAGCCATCCACAAACTGTGTCCTCGATACTTCTGTAACCTCATCTCCCGGTACTTACCTACACGCAACCTCCGATCCTCACAAGATCTCCTTCTCTACTCCCCTCTTATCTCCTCTTCCCACAATCGTATACAAGATTTCTCTCACGCATCACCCCTACTCTGGAACTCTCTACCCCAACATATCAGACTCTCGCCTACAGTGGAAACCTTCAAAAGGAACCTGAAGAACCACCTCTTCCGACAAGCCTACAACCTACAGTAACCACTGATCCACCATACCGCTCCACAACCAAGTCTCTCCTCGCCTACCGTATCCTCATCCACCCCTTGAAGATTGTGAGCCCTCGCGGCAGGGTCCTCTCTCCTCTTGTATCAGTCGTGACTTGTATTGTTTAAGATTATTGTACTTGTTTTTTGTTATGTATACCCCTCCTTACATGTAAAGCGCCATGGAATAAATGGCGCTATAATAATAATAATATAGCAAAAGGTTGTCCTAAAGTGTACCCGTTATGTCAACCAAAACCAGAGGAAAAGCATGGCCATGAGGAACACCCACAACAGGGAACAACTTGCGCACATACCAGTCTAACATGTTCTCGGACACTCTCCATTATCATGCATTATAAGTTGAAATTGCCCATTTTCATTAGGGGCGTTCCTCTTAACCCATTATCTATCAATGTCCTTTTTTTGGGGCGCCTAATCTTTAGCTTCTAGCAACTAAGATTTTATAATTGTTATAATTAGGTCCAATTTTTTGTGTTGTGTTTGTAAAATGAATGTTTTCAAAATAGGAAATCATGTCATTGTCATTTTTAATTGAATATTGGGACGCCCTTTTCTGAAAAATCCATACTTGTAAAAATTTTAATTTGGCAAGTAATGGGTTAATCAGTATTCTGGCAGCACTATCGGATCTGGAAATTCCTTTCACTCACTTACTAGCACACATTGTTCCTAAAATGGTCCAAAGCATTGCTTGATTCGAACATACTGTGAGCGCCGGCCGTAAAGTAAAAGCAGAGCACAGCAGTGACGTCACCGCTGTGCCCTGCTTTCCGGCCGGCGCTCACAGTCAGTGCGGGAAGCGGACGGCGAGGGACCTGACGGACACCGGAATGTGAGTATGTACTGTTTGGTTTTTTTACATTTACGATGGTAACCAGGGTAAACATCGGGTTACTAAGCGCGGCCCTGCGCTTAGTAACCCGATGTTTACCCTGGTAACAAGCGAACGCATCGCTGGATCGGTGTCACGCACACCAATCCAGCGATGACAGCGGGAGATCCAGCGACGAAAGAAAGTTCCAAACGATCTGCTACGACGTACGATTCTCAGCGGGGTCCCTGATCGCTGCTGCATGTCAGACACAGCGATATCATATGGATATTGCTGGAACGTCACGGATCGTACCGTCGTAGCGACCAAAGTGCCACTGTGAGACGGTACCCTTAGAGAAGTTAGGTGTAAAAAATGTCAGTTTACTTTTAATAAACGTAGACTCATCTGATGACTGAGGCAATAGGCAAAAATTGCAAAGCACTGTGTAGTTTGTTGTCTGAAAAAAGTCTAAAGCAGCCGGCAACTAAGTGTCTTCCTTCTGTTTCATTTCCTGTCTCCTGCCTGTTGTCAAGCGCAATCTGTCTGTAAGAACAGAGACACCTGTAAGGATTACTAGCAAGTCAGGTCTCTGTATCTCTGCTCCTGCTCTCCTGCTTGTCAGAAGAATGCATACAGGTATATCAGGTTTTAAAGAGATTGTCCACTACTTTAAGGCATTGACATTTGGGACAAAGAAAACTTCAATACAGATGAAAATTGGAGACTGATTAAATTACTGAAAAGTTTTATTGTAAGCGGAGTTAGGATTTAAGACGCATCACTAATCTAAATTATTGATAGTTTTTATTCTTTTCTTACATTTTGTCTTTACAGATTAAACTCATTCATCAAAGTTTCGACTGGTGTTTATTCCATCAATTGGTGGTTAGAAATCCAGGCTTCAGACTAACATCTCCGAGCAGCTGAAGCATCGGCACAAAGCCCCGAGTTCTTCGTGGAGGAAGTTTAGGTGTTTTTAATGTTATAAGATCAGAGGACTGTGGAGCCAGACAGATGGACCTGGAGGCAGTAATTGTCATAAAGGATGAGCGATGATCTAATGAATTTCCTCACCTCTAGTGTTTTGGGCAGTGGGAAAAAAATCAGTGCACTGATGGCTCCTTTCATTGCAGGAAAACCCCTGGTAATACATGTACTGTACATATATTTTACTGCTAGTTAATTAGCACAAACACTACCTAAACTTTTGAACATCATTTTACTTTACAGTAACTTTGCACACCTGTGGCATTACATCTAATATATTGATTGGAAGTTATCTTATATCCTCTACTCTTTCACGCACAGTCTAGGAAAGACTAAGTGCAACACAAAGAGATGAGGGGAAGGGTGCCCAACACTAGGGAAGCAGCGAGTGGGGATCCGTAGGCAGATCTAAGGTCCCCCTGTCTGCTCTAAGCATCCTTATATAGGTTCCGCACCTATCGCCGAGCAGGATACCTAAACCCTGCCTGACCCTAAAAGTAAGGGCTCATTTCCACTTGCGAGTCATACGTCCGAGTCTCACAGGTTAAAACCCCCTTCTGGCACCGGCACTTTGGAGTGGAGCGTGCAGCTCCATGTGTTCCTATTCGGCCGCACGCTACGCCCTGGAGTGCAGGCGTCACAGCTTGGTTTCCACATGCGAGACACGGACATATTTCTCACAAGTGGAAATTAACCCTAAGCCCTGTTTAGGGAAGGGCGGGGGTGAGCGCTGGTCGATCCCCACTATAACTAAAGACAGATGGG
This sequence comes from Ranitomeya variabilis, assembly GCF_051348905.1. Taxonomy (NCBI): domain Eukaryota; kingdom Metazoa; phylum Chordata; class Amphibia; order Anura; family Dendrobatidae; genus Ranitomeya; species Ranitomeya variabilis. Next base: position 284,482,989 of record NC_135235.1, read on the forward strand.
ATAGACAAACAAGGGGCACACTTAGCTTGAGTAGACTCAGGAAGAAACACAGACATCCTCCAAATACCAAAGAGGAAGATAGCCGACTGCTATAGCTCCAAGCGTCAATAGTGGGAAATGGAAATATCATCGGCAACTCTAGCAGCAAGCTGGGAGTTATAAACACTCCAGTCCAGGTGTGTTCATTAGAGTTGGGGGAAGGTTGCCACTGGGTCATAGAGTCAGAAGGACCAGGAAGAAGTCTGCAAAGAAAACTACTGAGACCTTCTGCAACCAGCTGCAGTGCAATGGTCTGACACACCCATGACATACTCCAGCCACATCCAAAGCTGCATCCAGGATTCTGCAGCTTAGAAGTCAAAGGTTGTTGGATAGGTGATAACTAGTGATGAGCAAACATGCTGGGATAAGATATTATCTGACCATGTTCGGGTGCTAACCGAGTGTCTTCGGCATGCTCGAAAAATATGTTTGAGTCCCACGGCTGCATGTCTCATGACTGTCATGCAATTCCTGCTTGTGTTGCGGCTGTCAAACAGCCTCGAAACATGCAGCCGTGGGGACTCGAACATATTTTTCAAGAACACCAGAGAAACTCGGATAACACTTTATCTGAGCATGTACACTCATCACTAGTGTAAGCTTATATTTTGGCAGAACAGGGCAGAACGGAGGCAAGAACAGCAGTGTTCACTTTCTTCGGATGTATGTGATTTGTCCAAAGGCGGGGTGAGTGAAGCTGCCGCTGATTGGCGGCAGGGATCATGTGACGTAGCAATGAAATCCCCAGTAGAACCAATGCCGACAACGCTAGAACGGTGCCAGAACCGGAGGTAAGTTTAAGTTTTATCGTTTTACTGGGGGGCAAACATATGGATTGAGGAGGAGTTGTCTGAGTAGAGGACAACCCTTTAAGGCTTTGTTCACATTGAGTTTTTGAGGCTTTTTTTTTTTTTTTTGTACAACAAAAGCCTCCTAAAAAAAACCTTTAAAAATTCTTGGAAAACTCTTCCTATTCATTTCTACATTTCTGCAGAAAATTCACTTTAGGGTTATGGGCACACAAAGCGTTTTTGCAGAGTTTTCAGTGCAGAAATTCAAAAGTTTTTGAAAGGTTTTGAGTTTTGGTGGAAAATTTGGAGATAATTTTTATTAAACCCATTATCTACCAATGTCCTTTTTTTGGGATGCCTAACCTTTAGCTTCTAGCAACTAAGATTTTATCATTTTTTTAATTAGGTCCAATTTTTTGTGTTGTGTTTGTAAAATGAATGTTTTAAAAATAGGAAATCATGTCATTGTCATTTTTAATTGAATATTGGGACGCCCTTTTCCGAAAAATCCGTACTTGCAAAAATTTTAATTTGGCAAGTAATGGGTTAAGTGTTGTGAATTCTGCTCTTGGGTTCCCTCCGATGGTTGTTGGTAGTAATACAGTTGTCCCTGGGTTGCAATCCTGGGCAGGTGTCCCTGCTGATTGCAGCTCTGACTGGGATATTTAGGTGTGCAGGATTCATTAGCCCTTGCCAGTTGTCCATTGTTCTTGGAGGTTTTGCATCTCTGTCTGGTTCCTCCTGCCCTGCTGCCAAATCAGCAAAGATAAGTGTCTGGTTTTGTTTCTGCAGCACACATGCTGTGTGCTTTACAATTCAGTACTATTCAATGTTTTTTCTTGTCCAGCTTAGACTGTGTTTGGATATTTCAGTCAAGTTGGATTCTCAGGAGATGTAGATATACATTCCATGTCTTTAGTTAGATGGTGGAATTTTTGTATCATCTGCTGTGGATGTTTTTAGGGTTTTTAATACTGACCGCTTAGTATTCTGTCCTATCCTTTTCTATTTAGCTAGCGTGGCCTCTTTTGCTAAATCCTGATTTCTGCCTGCGTGTGTCTTTCCTCTAATACTCACAGTCAATATTTGTGGGGGGCTGCCTATCCTTTGGGGTTCTGCTCTGAGGCAAGATAGAATTCCCATTTCCATCTATGGGGTATTTAGTCCTCTGGCTGTGTCGAGGTGTCTAGGATGTGTTAGGTACACCTCACGGCTACCTCTAGTTGCGGTGACAGTTTAGGGTTTGCGGTCAGTACAGGTTCCACCTACTCCTGAGAAAGTCTCATGCGGCTCCAAGGTCACCGGATCATAACAGTTAAGGCTCCGATTAATTTCTGCTCTAAAAACACCTTGAAAAATATATAGCCTAACTGTTCAAATGAGGAGTTTTTATTTTGTAAAGAGGTTTTCAAAAAGGTCCGTTTACATGGAGCGACCAACTATCGGTGAACTTTTGTCTTTTTATCTATGCCTGGATGGAAGGGACAGAGGAGGATCTGACAGGAGACGTGATATCTCGAGCTCCTCTTTAAAGAGCTATTTCAGGACGCCTCATCATTTCGTCTGTATTTTATCTGTCCTCCTACAATCCCATACTCCGGTTTCCAGTTGTTACTGTTGTCTTTAACGCTGTCATTCCTGATCTATGTTTCATCGGTGATGGTTTTTGGTGCGGTGTAAAGGAGGTCAGATCTTAGTTGTGAGTGAAATGGAAAGTATCAGCTGCAGAAAGTGTCCCAGGGGCTTCATAAATATGGTGTTTATTGTGACCCCTATCATTTTCTACTGGTTTATACCACAAAGTTGACAAATACATTGCTAAATTTGCCTCAATGCTATTCTACGTGCCTATAATGTTGAGCAATAAAAGCTCATTCAGACTAGTCAATCCAGAACAAGGATCGAATAGAACGTTCGTTCCCTAATTATCGACTAAATTCCAGCAATCAATGAGCAAAGTGCTCATTAGGGCTCATTTACATTGCACAGCTCATAGTGTTAAATGGCCGACCCGGCTTGCAGGTAGGCCATTTAATAGCCTGTTTTAATTGTCCGACCTGGCTTCAGGTGTGCACGGAACAATCTAGAACAGATCATTCAGTACGTACAGGTTTCAATCATTCTTGACCGCGCAGGGGTGATTTGCTGCCGAGAGCAATGACAATTAGTACAGCACAAAAGATCATGTCACCCAATTTGATCATTTGTCGCGAGGCCAGCAGCCTGTTTAGACTGCATATTGTGATCGAGCATCTCTAGGAACACTCACACAACAATCGGGCAGTCTAAACGGACCTGTAGTCGGGTGAGTGGATCCCTCATGTCGGCATGAAAATCATTGTTCTCAGCAGCACATCGTCTTGTACAAAAAGGAGACAGGAGATGTGCCGCCAATAAGACCGGGCTCAGATGGCCGTACTAAAACTTAGGCCAGTCACATCCGTATGCAGATCCATGTGCTCATCCACGTAGCTGCCTCCTGCTTACATGCATTAGTGCCTTCTGTAAATTGGACTAAAGTGGTGCATACTGTGAATTTTTCCATGCCGACTGTTAGTCTGTATGGGAAATCAGCCATGTGTGCTGACATATTGGCCAATATGGGTTAGTGTGCTCTCTGTGTACGATGCATGGTGCACACAATCATATAACACATTCATCTGGACCAGCCCTAAGGCTCATGTAACACCCCAGGTAACCGGTTGTTACAGTGACGTTGCCTTCCTTTCGGGGAGGGCGATATCATGCTTGGAGGCGAGGAGGATTCCTTTTACCAGGTGATGCACCTACATGCAACACATTCTGAATCCAGGCCAGAAGGGGGAGCTCTGAACCCGGATTCAGGGGAGCTTCCCCAAGATATATGTATTCTGGTCTGGAGGAGGAGTTAGTTAGTTGGTAACAGAAGTGGAGGAGAGAGGAGGAGAGTAGAGACTGGGGCTGTGCAGCCACGTGTGAGCTGCAGCTCCAGAACGGAAGATATCCTGAAGGGTTGGAATGTTAGTGAGCATCTGAGGAACGAAGCACAGGAGCAGGAAAGGGCTTAGAGGGGAACTGTGACTGGGCACCCTCTGAGCCGAAGCGCAGGAATCGGGCACCGGGAGCCCGAGGCTGTGTTGTACTCCAGGTCGCACAGCAGAACCGGAGGGCAAAGGTCTTTAAGTAATTTGCCCGCACCCACACCCGAAGGTGAAGCAGTACACGAACAGCCCAGGTCATGATAGAGACCCTGTAAAAAGACTCGCACTGCCCACCATACGGGTTACTGTCCCAGGACAGGAGAGAGAGGACTTTGTTAGGGAGCCACAGGCAACAAGGACCTCGCATACGAGCACGAGTAGGAAGGCTTACGGACCTCACCGGGGAGAGAGATCCACCATTGCCTCATGGCCGGCCGGACCACATCACCACCTGTTGCTGGTACCCTGGACTGTGGTCTGATTGAACCAGTAAACCAGGTAAAGACATTGCAACCCTGTGTCTTTCATTTATTTGCTGGCATCCACCACACTATCCCCGACAAGCACACCAGGAGCCCTGGGGACCCCGCTTCACCTGTGGGAGGTGATACCATCTTGCTACCGTACCATCACCCCCAGAGGACCCTTTTCAGCAGCGTCGGTCACCCCCAACCAAGTACCACTGGTGGCATCATTAACTTTTATTGCTTTACAACTCCCTTTAAAAACTATCCCTTTATTTACTTGGGTGCCCAGGGCCACGGACCGGGTCGCCGCCACCATGACCACCCCTTTAAAGACAACCAGACCCAGCACCGAGTACCCCTAGGCCCTGGCAGGCAACTCACTCACAGATAACCCTCATAGCTATGATAGTGTATGGGGCCATTCACATGTCAGTGATTTTTCACAAAAGGAGTGGTCTGCACAAAACCAAAGAGACATGTGCGATTTGGATCAGAGTGTCGGCGATGTAAGGCTACGTTCACATTTGCGTTGTGCGCCGCAGCGTCGGCGCCGCAGCGCACAACGCAAACAAAAACGCAGCAAAACGCATGCACAACGCTGCGTTTTGCGCCGCATGCGTCCTTTTTTTAATTGATTTTGGACGCAGCAAAAATGCAACTTGCTGCGTCCTCTGCGCCCGGACGCGGGCGCCGCATGCGGCGCAAAACGCAAGTGCGACGCATGTCCATGCGCCCCCATGTTAAATATAGGGGCGCATGACGCATGCGGCGCCCGCCGCTGCGGCGCCCGCCGCTAATGTGAACGTAGCCTAATTCTATGGGACTGTGAACAAAATCAGACAGCACTCAGATGACATTTGAGTTTGGCTGATTTTCATGGACTGTCAGAAAAGATAAACTAGGCATGGTGGCTCAGTGTTTAGCACTGTGTGATGGCCTAGTGGTTAGCACTATATGGTGGATCAGTGGTTAGTACTGTATGGTGGCTCAGTGGTTAGCACTGTATGGTGGCTCAGTGGTTAGCACTGTATGGTGGCTTAGTGGTTAGCACTGTATGGTGGATCAGTGGTTAGCACTGTATGGTGGATCAGTGGTTAGCACTGTATGGTGGCTCAGTGGTTAGCACTGCAGCCTTGAAGTAGTGGGGTCCTGGGTTCAAATCCCACCAAGGACAACATCTGCAAGGAGTTTGGCGAATGTAGATTGTGAGCCCCAATGGGGACAGTGATGATGTCTGTACAGAGCTGTGGAATTAACGGTGCTATTTAAGTAAGGCTTCTTTCACACTAGCGTCGGGCTCGGCCCGTCGCCGTGCGTCGGGCCGAGGTCCCCGACGCTAGCGTTGTCCCCGCCGCACAACGGGGGCAGCGGATGCATTTTTCCTGCGCATCCGCTGCCCCATTGTGAGGTGCGGGGAAGTGCGGGGAGGTGGGGGCGGAGTTCCGGCCGCGCATGCGCGGTCGGAAAAAGCGGACCGTCGGGAGCAAAAAACGTTACATGTAACGTTTTTTGCTCCCGACGGTCCGCAACAGCACGGCGCAACCGTCCCAGGACGGTTGCGACGTGTGTCATTGCATCGCAAATGCGCAATGCAGAAAAAACGCATCCTGCAAGCACTTTTGCAGGATGCGTTTTTTCAGCAAAACGACGCATTTGCGATGTAATGCAGTTAACGCTAGTGTGAAAGTAGCCTAAGTAAAATAAATAAACTTATTTCTGTTTGTTTTCACATACAAGAAAAAGTGATGACACTCAGCAAGTCTAAATAAGGTCTGAAGCTGGCCAAGACTTGCGTCCATGTGTAGGATGGGGCCATGAGAGTTTGACCGAATGCTATCTAATGTGGATATGCACATAAGACACTTAAATATCTGTCCTATACATGTGAATAGGGTTTGTTAAAAACAGATGTGCACCCTACAATTAAAGCCCCATTCTGATATACAGAACAGAAAGTATTTCACCAATTAACCCGCCATATGTGATGACACCACGATAGAGCAATACATGCAATGGGAGATGTCACATACGGTAGATGGATGAAACCAACATTAGGTAATGGTCACAGCTTACCTCCTCCCCCTCCCTGCACAGCAGATCACACAGCATGCTTAGAAAACTCTCCTAGAGAAGTCGATCTAGTGCGGAAGCCGTGGCAATAAGTCAGTCCCAAATAAAAATAAAAAGAATCTACATCAGGAAATAAAAAGAGATTTCAATTGTTTAAAAAAAAAGAAGCGATGAAACATTCCCTTTAATGGAAACAGACACAATTAAGAATGTAAGCAGCGGGGCAGGTGAGCGATGCTGCGCCGTACAGGAATGCGCACTTCCTACAGACATGTTCCATTCCATTCTGGGCATGTCATGGCAGTCACATCGCAATGAAGGTCTTGAGTGGCAAACATCCATAAGATGCCACATCCTCCCGCGAGGACGGGCGCCATCACGTTACATAAATCCCTCCATGCTAAGTGGCAGAATTCCTCTCCTAATGCTCTTAGAATTGCACATTCCTGTTTGTCAGACAACCTCACTAACATGTATGCGGAGTCGGGGCCATTGTCTGGGATCATCTCATCTGTGCTCCAGTCCTGTGTTCTTGACACATTGTATATCCTGATTAATAAACAACTAGGCGCAAACAATGCTGCAAACAATACTGCAAACAATACTGCAAACAATGCTGCAAACAATGCTACAAACAATACTGCAAACAATGCTGCAAACCATACTGCAAACAATACTGCAAACAATGCTGCAAACAATACTGCAAACAATGCTGCAAACAATACTGCAAACAATAATGCAAACAATGCTACAAACAATACTGCAAACAATGCTACAAACAATGCTGCAAACAATGCTAGAAACAATGCTGCAAACAATGCTACAAACAATGCTACAAACAATGCTGCAAACAATACTGCAAACAATGCTGCAAACAATGCTACAAACTACTGCAAACAATGCTGCAAACAATGCTGCAAACAATACTGCAAACAATGCTGCAAACAATGCTGCAAACAATACTGCAAACAATGCTACAAACAATACTGCAAACAATGCTAGAAACAATACTGCAAACAATGCTGCAAACAATGCTACAAACAATGCTGCAAACAATGCTAGAAACAATGCTGCAAACAATGCTACAAACAATACTGCAATCAATACTGCAAACAATGCTACAAACAATACTGCAAACAATGCTCAAACAATACTGCAAACAATGCTGCAAACAATACTGCAAAACAATGCTGCAAACAATGCTACAAACAATACTGCAAACAATACTGCAAACAATGCTGCAAACAATACTGCAAACAATGCTGCAAACAATACTGCAAACAATGCTACAAACAATACTGCAAACAATGCTACAAACAATGCTGCAAACAATGCTAGAAACAATGCTGCAAACAATGCTACAAACAATGCTACAAACAATGCTGCAAACAATACTGCAAACAATGCTGCAAACAATGCTACAAACTACTGCAAACAATGCTGCAAACAATGCTGCAAACAATACTGCAAACAATGCTGCAAACAATGCTGCAAACAATACTGCAAACAATGCTACAAACAATACTGCAAACAATGCTAGAAACAATACTGCAAACAATGCTGCAAACAATGCTACAAACAATGCTGCAAACAATGCTAGAAACAATGCTGCAAACAATGCTACAAACAATACTGCAATCAATACTGCAAACAATGCTACAAACAATACTGCAAACAATGCTGCAAACAATGCTGCAAACAATACTGCAAACAATGCTGCAAACAATGCTGCAAACAATACTGCAAACAATGCTGCAAACAATGCTAGAAACAATGCTGCAAACAATACTGCAAACAATGCTGCAAGCAATGTTGCAAACAATGCTAGAAACAATGCTACAAACAATACTGCAAACAATGCTGCAAACAATGCTGCAAACAATACTGCAAACAATACTACAAACAATGCTGCAAACAATACTACAAACAATGCTGCAAACAATACTGCAAACAATGCTGCAAACAATGCTGCAAACAATACTGCAAACAATACTGCAAACAATGCTGCAAACAATGCTACAAACAATGCTGCAAACAATACTGCAAACAATACTGCAAACAATGCTGCAAACAATACTACAAACAATGCTGCAAACAATGCCTCAAACAATGCTGCAAACAATACTGCAAACAATGCTGCAAACAATGCTACAAACAATGCTGCAAACAATGCTGCAAACAATGGCACTGATCTGTTTGTGTTAAGAGAAGAAACAAAAAATCATCACGTACAAACGGATACACAGAGCAGATGACGGAAAAACTGGGGAAATGCAAGGTTAGATTAATAACATGGAAATACTTATTTGTTTATTTGCATTTCCGTCTCCCATGACAAACAATGGAAAGTTGCAAGTTACAAATGTTATTTGTGCTGATGTAATCTATTATTCTGCAAACCCGCAATGTAACAAGTGGCAACTCCTTACATATTATGGCTCCGATTGTTTATTTTATTTATTTTACTCACTTATATAGTGCCATTAATTCCACAGACATCATCACTGTCCCCATTGGGGCTCACAATCTACATTCCCTTATCAGTATGTCTTTGGAGTGTGGAAGGAAACCGGAGAACCCGGAGGAAACCTATGCAAACATGGGGAGAACATACAACTCCTTGCAGATGTTGTCCTTGGTGGGATTTGAACCCAGGACCCCAGGGTTGCACTGCTACAATGCTAACCACTGAGCCACCATACAGTGCTACACCACTGAGCCATCATAAGGTGCTAACCACTGAGCCACCATACTGTGCTACACCACTGAGCCACCATACAGTGCTAACCACTGAGCCACTGTACATACACTATTTGTTTGCCTAGGAGGCTGTTGAGTTTGTGTTAGGAGAAATGCGGTGGTCCATACATCGCAGTCCATAATTGTATCATGAAACACAGATGTGTAAATGCAACCTACGGCCGGGTTCAGATGGATGTACTAAAACTCGTCTGCAAACTTCAAACTGGCTCCATGTGCTCATCCACATATGACTGTAGGAGCAGCCTGCTATGTACATGAACTAGTCTGGCCAGTAAATCGGACCCGAATATCACATGCTGTGATTCTATTTGAAGCAGACCATTGTTTTGTGTGGGAAATTGGCCAAATGGACTGGTAATAATGGGTCCATGTGCTCTCTCTGGTCAGTCCGTGGTGCATACAGACAGCAAACAGCCATATAATATGCTTGTTTGAATGAACCCTAAGTCTAAAGCTGGCCATATATGTTAGATAACCATCTCGCCTGGATGCAAGGCTCGATATTGACTTGTAGGATCGCTACTTCCAACAGGTGGCGCTATAGAGTTCTAGTCCTTTTCCTTTCTGAAGAGACAATTTGCATATTTAATTTCCCAGAGAAGCATTGGATGGCTTATAAGTCTCCTCACTCTGACATGTCACTCTCCCAAAGGAGAAATGTTACCTCTTACACCTCCTTACCATCCCACCAAACGCATATCAAGCATGCATGTGCTCTCTACCGGTAGGTGGGAAATACCTCTGGTACTGGCTCATGTCCCAAAAATGGGAGACATGTAAATACACGATCGTTAGGAGTTAAACTACCAATCCCCTGAATGTTCTCAAACTTTGAATGAAATGGTGTAGTGCACGCTCAACCACTTCTCCATTTCCAACCATGAGATATGAGTCCCGTAGAAGGGAATAAAGTGGTGGTCATAAATCTGTATTCATCCAGGAGATTTTGGGACCTCCATTGTCAGGATCATTAGGTGTCCCAATAAACAGACCCCCAGTGATTATTCTGTACATATAATGCCTTTCCACAGTGATTAACGTGTCTCGTAGTAAAAATCACCAGGTTTGTACGACATTCATCCAATGTGTACTGCGACCTTTCGATATGCCCCAAATCTTAGATATATTTCTAGTGGTGGCAATTTGAAGCTTGAGGACCCCATTGCAAAATTTCCAACAAGGCCCTCAACTATCACAGGTATTGTTCTTCTCATATGGGTCTAAGAAACCTTTTTGGACCAGGACCCGCGCACCCCTACAGCCACTGCGTTCATTATGGTTACCCCTCTTTTCCACTTATTTGGATTTAGTTGTTATTTCTGAATGATCATTTCCTTTTTTTTTAGCCCAAGTGACCCATGCTGTCCATCTCTGTTTTTAGGTTCCAATGCAACCGGCAACTCGTTAGGAAATCAAAAGTATCCTTGGCGCACAAAATAATTTAGGCAAATTTCACATTGTCGTAATACTTCATGTCATACTGTCGCCTTAACACCTGGACTCTTCACAGTCATACTGAAACCACCAAGATCAAAAGTTGAGTTCAATGGACTCATCGGAGAACCAGGTGTTTCTGCCATAATATAGAGCCTAGTAAGTACTAATTATTTCGGCTTTGTGAAACTGGCCTTAGGTGGAGGTAACACTTCCTCCCTCCCAGTCTGGCCGCAGACTCTCATTCATCCGCACGGGAATGAGTTAGAATAGCATTTCTGATGTCTGGGGGTCTTAAAGTGAATTTTTCTATGTATATGAATGGAAAAATTGGCGCATCAATGAGTGGTAGCGTGTGTGTGGGGATCTTTAAATAAAGACATTATAGCAAAGAGACGAAGAATGGAAAAGAAACGACCCAATTAGGTGGACAAGGCTGTCACTTGTGCTCTGTGCTCAGGCCGATGCCCACGGTGGGTATTAAAATGACAAAGGACCTATTGATACAGTATTATAAAGCGGTCGTCGGTCTTTGTTTTATTGTTTAACGCGAACTTTCTGAAAATATTATAATTGCTTCTATTCTCCATTTCTAATCCTTCCAGCCAGGAGAACAAAAAAAAAAACGAAAAGGAGGAACAGTTGTTCCAAGGACACGAGAAAAGTCACCGACAGCAAAGTGCCGAAAGCTGCGATACAGATATAGTAGAGTTTAGGACGAGATGCTTGGTGCAAGTGTAAAATTGTAATAATCACTACAGCCCATCTCTTTTTTAGCAGTTGTACCAATAAAGGCACAAAAATAAGCGATGATATTACGGTGTCTGTGTAAATTCCATTTGTCAGGGGTGTAACTATGGAGGGTCAGAAGTTGCAATCCCACCTGGGCCCTGAAGCCTAGGAGGCACAAAGGGTGCCTTTAACCCATAAGAGAAAAACAATGCTTTTAAAGAACCCTGTTGAAAATTTTGCATCGGGGCTGGCAAATTTCAAGCTAAAGGGGTTGTCCGGTCTAAATGATAAGTCTGCAGTCACTGAATCCTCGCAGCACACAGGGCGCGCGTCGGGGTATTCATAAGTCTGTAGTCACACAGAGTGACTGCAGATTCTTCAATTTAGAACGGTGACTGTATAATGGGTCAGGGTCCTGACATCAGAATGTGATGATTATATAAATATTATTAGCAAACATTTCAACAAAAAATATATTCTATTATTATACATTACACTATGACATTAATATGAAACATTTCCTGAAGAACATATTCTGGTTCCAGGTATATTTTTGGGCACATGGATGTTATTGAAGCCAACTGGAAGCCATTTGAAGCTAAACGGACAATGTTGGCTCCAGAAAAACTGAGCTGGAGGGTAGACAGAAAATTGTAGATGAAAAGTGACATTGTTTCTACTTTGCAGATAATTTATCCTGGAGTGTAAAAATCATATATTAGAATTTTTCATTTTTGTTACATTTTTGATATGATAATCTCTTGGAAAACAACAACATGTATTTTGGTTCTATTTGTCTGAAACAGTTCTGCATCCTTTGGGTGTAGAAGGAGAATTACTGCCAACTGCAAAGCCTCAATTTTGAACAGTTAGCACTTTTTTTCTGGTTTTGAATCATTAGAACAATAGTGTGTGCCCATAATTACCTCGGAAAGAAATGTAGCTTGGCCAAGGACCATCAAATATTAATGTGTTTTAATCTAAGCCAGACAAAGGAAACAATTATATAGCAAAGGTCCGCTGAGCCACCAAATTAAAAACGTTACATATGAGAAAGTATAACAAATTGATATTCAGTAAGTCAACTATAGGCTAAGTCTTAATACACAGCTTAAAGGGGATGTCCACTACTAGGACAACCCATTCTTGGTCAAAATATTTGGCCCTCATAAAATAATAAAGCCTATACTCACCTCCCGGGCCAATGCTGTTCCCGTGGTGTCAGCACTCGCTCTCCCCAGGACTCTCGTGTGGTGTTGTGACACGTGACGCCGGTGCCCAGCCAGCGTTGGTGTCACTGTCCCTGCCTTCGGACAAATCAAACATGAAGAGGAAGTCCTGGCTGCAGCTGATCCTGGACTTCCTCTTCATGTTTGTTTTGGCGGAGACAGTGACTCAACAACAGCATGGGAGCCCAAAAGAGAGCGAGTGCCGACACCGTGGGAATGGCACTGGCACAGGAGGTGAGTATAGGGTTTATTATTTTATCGGGGCTAATCAAGGGGGTGACAAGAAGTTGTCCAAGTAGTGGACAACTTCTTTAAGTTCCTCACTCATCTTCATGTTCATCTGGTACAATACAGAAACTTGAGAACAGAGACAACTGAACTATGCTACAATGGTGGTGCAAAGTTTGTGAACCTTTCACAATTTTTCCTTATTTCTGCATAAATTTTACTTAAAACCACATCAGATTTTCACACAAGTCCTAAAAGTAGATAAGGAGAATAAATTCTAACAAAAGAGCTACAAATTTTCGAATTTGTCATTTCTTAATTCTGAAAAAATTTTCAATGTCAGATGTCTGTGAGTGGCAAAAGAATGTGAACCTTTAGGGTTAGTAAAAAATGTGAATGTGAAGTTAGAATCTGGTGCTTAAAACTAATGGGATGACAATTAGGTGTGATTGGATCTATGAAAGTCTGATTTTTACAACACAAGTTTGTGGAAGTGTATCATTGACGTCACCGCTGTGCTCTGCTTTTACTTTACGGCCGGCACTCACAGTCAGTGCGGGAAGCAGACGGCGAGGGACCTGACGGACACTGGAATGTGAGTATGTACTGTTTTTTTTTTTTTACATTTACGATGGTAACCAGGGTAAACATCGGGTTACTAAGCGCGGCCCTGCGCTTAGTAACCCGATGTTTACCCTGGTTACCCGGGGACTTCGGCATCGTTGGTCGCTGGAGAGCTGTCTGTGTGACAGCTCCCCAGCGACCATACAACGACTTACCAACGATCACGGCCAGATCGTATCGCTGGTCGTGATCGTTGGTAAATCATTTAGTGTAACGGTACGATTACTGTAGAGCAACATGTGTAATAGTCTGAGAGGTCACAAAGAAACCCAAGATAAGTTCTAAGCAACTAAAGGCCTCAAATTTGCTAAGAGTTTAACATCTGGAAGATACTAAACCACAATGGTGTGCAGAACTGGAAGGAGAAAGACGTGCTCTACAAAAATAACATGCTGCTCATCTGAAGTTTGCTAAATAGAACCTGAACAAGCCAGAAGCCTATTAGCACGATATTTTGTGGACTGATACAAATAAATCTTTTTGGTTTAACTGAGAACATTACATTGCAGCATAAAAACCTCATCCCATCGGTCAAACACAGCGGTGATAGTATCATGGATTGGGCCTATTGTGATGCATCTGGAACAGGACGGCTGCCATCATTGATGTGTCTCCGGACTCTGAATTATATCAGCAAATTCTAAGGAAAAATATCAAGAAATCTCTCCATCAGCTGAACATCAAGGGAATGTGGGTCATAAAGCAAGACAACAACCCAAAGCTCAGAAGTCATCCAACAAAAGAATGGTTACAGAAGAATAAGGTAAAAGTTTTGGAAAGGTTAAGTCAAAGTCCAGACCTCAATCCTATAGAAATGTTAAGGAAAGTCCTGGCTCGAGCAGTTCATGGGAAAAAAAACCACCAACATAAAAGTTGATGCTGTTTTGTAGGGAACAATGACCTAAAAGTCCTACAAGCCAAAGTGCAAGACTAATCAACAATTACCAGAAATGTTTAGATGCAGTTATTGCTGCACAATGGGGTCACCTAAGGACTATTCAAGCACACAAAAGAGTAGTATCCTAACAGTGTGCAAAAAGAGTAGTATCCTAACAGTGTGCAAAAAGAGTAGTATCCTAACAGTGGGCAAAAAGAGTGGCATCCTAACAGTGTGCAAAAAGAGTAGTATCCTAACAGTGTGCAAAAAGAGTAGTATCCTAACAGTGTGCAAAAACAGTAGTATCCTAACAGTGGGCAAAAAGAGTGGCATCCTAACAGTGTGCAAAAAGAGTAGTATCCTAACAGTGTGCAAAAAGAGTAGTATCCTAACAGTGTGCAAAAACAGAAAAAACAGTAGTATCCTAACAGTGGGCAAAAAGAGTGGCATCCTAACAGTGTGCAAAAGAGTAGTATCCTAACAGTGTTCAAAAATAGTAGTATCCTAACAGTGTGCAAAAATAGTAGTATCCTAACAGTGGGCAAAAAGAGTGGCATCCTAACAGTGTGCATATTGCACACTATCAGGATTTGGCAATCTGGAGTAACAAAGAGTGACTACAGAAATTTATCCAAATCTAGGAAAACCTCTCCAAAGAAGTCATGCTAAAAAAAGATTGCTGTGATAAAAAAAACAACCTCATCATAGTAGAATGGTCCAAGATGGGAGAGACGGGGAGAGGGAGAGTCAGCTCAATAGTTAGCTGTGGAAGTATTCATGGTGTGGATATCTCATGGAGCCATCCTGGTCCAGGCGCAGCAATCAAGGAAACCAAAGAACTCCCTGAGCGAAAAATAGGTAAGTGGATATAAAACTTCACATTTATTCATGCATTAAATCATGTGGTGGTTCCTCCATACACATAAAAAAACCAACGCTTTTCTGCTGTTACAGAGCCTTTATCAGCCTGTTTATTAGACAATCCCTGCATGGGTTCCAGCTGTCAAACAGCCATGAGACGTGAACATATTTTTCGAGCACGCCGAGGACACTCTGTTAGCACCCGAACATGCTCAGAGAACACCTTATTCCAGCACGTTCTCCTATCACTAATTTACTTACCGTTTTTTTTGCCGGAGGATTTCTTTGGTTTCCATCACCGTAGAATGAGCAGCAAAGTTTCAACCATTTATAGGCTTCATTATAGGCTTAGATTTTACCTCACTTTGCATCAATTCTACAGAAGTCCAAATAAAAAGCAAAAATGTTATAAAGTAAATGAAAAAACTTTATGTTCTGCAATGTAAAGGGTGAAGGAATGTGTAGCTTACCCGGCAAAATATGTACACATGGAATTCATTTTCAGTTACAAAAAGTTCTGAAACTGCCCCATCTGAACATACCCAAAAAACTACAACTGAACACTATATAGCATAAAATACCACATAGGGCAAAATGCTGAAATAACATTACCTATAAATGTCCTTATGTAATAACTAAAAATCCACAAACGTAAAACTAGAAGAGACAGGAACAGCTAAACAGAGGCAGACACCCAAAAAGATGATATGAAACACAAGTCATTGAAATGTAAAAGGTCTGGTACTTTTCACTGTCTAGTCTGGACAGGAACACCGGGAGCATACAGAGGGATATTTTACAAGAAAGAAGAACTAACATTTACAATAGCATACAGACATAACCTAAAACAATTTCGCAGTCTACCCTGACATTTTTAGATGTACAAATTAATTTCAAATTTTCGGATGTCCACAACAACCACTCAAATATTTGCTGACATATCCAGCCTTCATTTGCAAAACAATATTTGGACAGTGACTTGGTGTTATGGCAGTACCTCGATGCAGTAACACAAAAATGTTGTGTTCCTACCATAAATGGCGCTTTACATGTGAAATGGGGTGTAAATAATAAAAAAGAAACAAAAAAACAAGTACAGTAATCATGAACATTACAAGTCACCGACTGGTACAGAAGGAGAGTGGACTCTGCCAATGAGGGTACACAGTCTACAAGATTCATTCTCTATGGTACTGCTGGAAAAAGTGAAGTAAAGTACCCAGTTTTCTACGGCAGTTCCTAAAGAATAAAAGGAGCTCTATTTTTTCAGACCGGACATTTCACAGCCCTCTTTCGGGATCAAGGGGAGCCCAGCAGTCGGACTTCTGCTTATCAGAAAAGATAACATATGTAAAAACTTTTAATATTGAGAATAACTATCACGATGTTGTTGGGACTATGGACACTAACCTGGTCCCTAAACAAGGGGTGCCCTAGTCTATCCCTGTCTCCAAGGTTACTCCTGAAGGTGGAGATGCCAGGTTCACCTGCCATGCTATGCTCCTATTAACCCTTATCTGTTCCCCCCACACCCAAACTAATGGGCAGCTGAAGTGTATAAGAACACACTAACCAGACTAACAAGGGAAGACGGATAAGGATAAATGAAAATACAAACCACATAAAATTCACACACCAAACAACAGAGTGGGACACAGGGGAGTTTAAAGAAGGGGAAACCAATTAGGAGTGGATGTAGATGTGGATGGAGAATGTGCGCACAGACAAAAATCCAAGCAACAATCCCCTGAACAATCTCCAAACGCCATCACCAACCATGAACTAAACCTCCAACTCCAGAACCAGACAGTAAAAACTAACACTGGCCAGCACTAAGTGCCAGAGGTGAGTATATATAGTAGAGAGAAGTGGCCAACATTGAACAGCTAAGACAATTCAGTTAGAAAAACTCCAGGAGCTTCAACTGAAAGGATTAACCTTTGCATTGCTAGTTGATTTTATTGATGTAGTACTTCTAACCAGTGCAAGAGTACAAGAAACCAGACAATGTGGTGTTCTGGTCACTCTCTGTCGTGGTATTCCCATGACAATAACCCTTTAATGCACCACTCCAACGGTTTATTTTTATGTCAGCGCTGGAGTGGTGCTACAAACATAAGGTCCCTGCACCTAGTCTTAAACTTGCCATCAGCCATCTCCAGGTCTTCCCAGTGCCTCTATGGTCCCGAGGCACCATCTTGTAACTGCAACTGATACCTGCCCGAAAGTCAGAGGTAACGGTTACAAGCTTTCAGTCTAGGTCTATGAGATCCTCCTTCTTGCTTCCTTCTGGTTCTCATAGACTTACATTGATTTGTGACTTCTGGGTCACCCAGCAAACACTGGAGTGATCCGACAGTTCACAAACTGCTGGAGAGCAACTGGAGTGGCGCCAGAAACAGATCTTACATTAGTGGCACCACTCCAGCACTGCAATGAGAAAAAAAGCTGGAGTGGTGCTTCAAGCTGGCCATATATTAGGGATTCCAGATATTCGTTTTCTGAATCACTTGTCGTTCATACTTGATCTATGAAGCTTTTCACTTTGGATGACTGACATAAATTAAAACAATAGCAGATCTGACATTCGGCATAAACTATTGATCAACTATTACATCTGGCAATGACTGGAAAAATACAACACTTGTAACAGATACCTGGCATTAGTTGACATCTGTCACCAATCACCAGCAGACAATATTCCGAATCAGCCTCGTTGGCCATCCAAAGTGAAGTGTATGCCTCAGACTAAGAGGTCATTAATATGTGCCCAGGTACAGAGCCCCAACACTGCCTAAATGGTGCTATGTCTACACGTACAGCACATAGGGGTCGAGTTCAGAGGGTCCTTCCCAGTTTTCCTAAACTTTTTTGTTAAAATGACAGTTTGAACAACTGACTGATCTCCCTTACAAAAGTGCAACGCCAATCACTGGTGGCAGTGGCGTAGCGTGGGTTGCCAGTATTTGGGGCAAGTATTTTGCGCCACTTAATTTGTAGACTGTTATCACTCCCTGAGTCCAGTGTTTAACCCCTTATCCCAGTACCATGTGTAGTGCAATTGTGGAAAATACTGATGTAATTATAGTTTGCACTTTGACCTCCGATTTTTCCTTTTTACTAAAATATTAAAAATAATAATGTAAAACATTATTAGTTTTATTTTTTTGATTATATTTTTCATGTAGCAATTTTATTACACTATCCCTAAGCCTAACCTTAGTTCTAAGCCTAACTATAGCCCTAAGCCTAACCCTAAACCAATCCCAAATCCTAACCCGTAATCTGGGTTAGAGAAAGTGTAAAAATAAAAAAAGCATGTCTTAGTAATGAATGAAGAGAGTATTGAACTTTGGCGCTGCACGAGATTTTATACTGCCTTAGTTCTGTAGCTGCTCTTCTTTGGTCATTTTGGTTCTTGCTGATGCAGACTGCAACAATCAAGATGGGTTTGTTTTTGGCTTAGACAATAACCAAGATATTTGCATTGTGCAGAGCCTTGTTATTTTGGTTTTTGGCTATGCAGAGCACAGTGACAGATAAAAAAAGACATCTAACCCATTGTGCTCAACCTAAGCAGTTCTGGTGGGACTCACCAAACAACTCCAAGAATATGGGACTCTTATGGGCGCTGATTGCTTGACAGTAGGGGCCGGCAACTGATGGGTGGGCACAAAAATGACTCAGGTTGGGAACCTGTTGTTAAAATTTCCAGTCCCATCACTGGCTGTATATCTACAGACATATTGGATGATCAATGATTACATATTGTTATGAACTGTTTAGCTGTAGATTCATTGTGAGACTGGCTCGTTGTTTCCTTATCCCTCGGGGCGTATATATTTCTTTTCCGTCAAAACGCAGATTTCAAAGGGAATCAGACCTTGCCTCCACAAGTTATGACATCCCTCAGAGCTTCTCCTCTTCAATCATTAACCTGCATTCAACTTTTACAGCAGCCGGTTCTACGCAGCCGATAAGTAGACACGTGACCAGCGTCTGCCTTAACCCCTTCCTTTTTATAATGATGGGACCGGAGTACTCATAGTGATTCTATATCATATATGGGAATCCTAAAAAATATCTAAAAGGAAATGATTGATAAAAATGCACATAAAATAGTGTCCAGTACAACCGTGCCAACATAGACCAACCCTTCTCTGCCCATACAATGGCAATGCGCCAAGTTGGGTGCACTGACGAAATGCTTGTGCGTTACCCCTAATAATCACTACAGATATCGTAAAATACCATCACAGCACTCTTATAAAAGGGCCATTTAACACATTTTACATTAGGTCCCAGAAGTTTTAAGATAAACCTTTGCCAATATAATCAATTCACACAGGTCTATGTGTCTTGATGGTAATGATCTGTTTGTCAACTCCACTGCCTCCAACAGAAGGTCCATGCATCTAAAAAGTCCTGTTGGCTTTAAAAGTTAATAAACTGTGAAGGAAAGTTTCCAAATTGAAGAAATACTGAATGACTTGTCATAGCTTTCCATAAACTAATTATATAGAAACTAAACATCCAGAAAAGAACTAATTATAATTATAATATGGAATGGAAAACACATATTCGATGAAAAAATACTAAATAAAGTCTTAATTTACAGGAATCAATTAGTCTTCCGCTCAGACATATGCAAAATAATACAATCTACACTTCATAATTTCAGCTCCATGCTACTTTACAATATTATTTTTTAGGATTATTTTCCCTCAATTAATTGCATGAAGACATTAAACAATGAGTCAAAACGCTACATGTAATGTTCTACATTTAATATGTACGGTATTTTAGATGCTTTTGTGACGCAGTCGGCAAGTAGTATAGAAAAGGACATGACTTACAATGCAACAATGTGTGCCGAAATTTGGGGGACAATACTGTATATTGGCATCAGATAAGTTAACCAATAGGTAATATAAAGTTAGACAAAAAAGTACAAAATCTACAAAAATTTATTAAATGTATCGTTAAGCATGAGCCATAAGGATAACTTTGGTGCATTTTCATGTTGCCTATATATTAGATAAAATTAGTAAAACTTTGCAGTTTGCATGATTGGATCTATAGGTCCGCTGCCAAGATGAAATATCAAAGTTTCACCATCGTGGTCACCTTTGGTTATGTGTCCATGGCATCTTTTTAAGGGGAATTCCACCTGAAAAAGTGCCCAAAAAATGAAAAACAAAATGCACAGCAATGTCAAAAGAACATTGCTGTGTAGATGATCCGAATTATGGAACGTCTTTTAATTTACGCCACGGTTCAGAGACCCTGAAGCGTTTCATGGACCATGACTGACAAGGGGTTATATGCTTTAAAACCATGACTGTATGCAAAAAAAAAAAGGCACTTATAGGAAAGAGTCGCTCACATAAGAGAGTTGCTCTCAACTCCATGATTGTGGCTGCATCATAATAATGTATCTGTAGGACCTGTCCCCATAAATGGATGATACACAACCAGATGTGCAAATGTAGTTTTTTTAATGCATATTTGGCAGCCAAAACCGTGGGTGGTTAGAAAGGATGAAGAAGCCAAATAAAAACTTTTGTCATTTCTGAATTTAATTCCAATGTTAGCACCAAAAAAAAAAAAAAAAATAGCCGAGATTCCTTCAGCACTGAATGTGCATAAAATAAATAGACAAACCATTTACTAAGATAAAATCAAAATGAGCAAATACCTTGCAATAAGTACACAAATCATAGAATGGTAGAGTTGGAAGGGACCTCCAGGGTCATCGTGTCCAACCCCCTACTCAATGCAGGAGTCACTAAACCATCTCAGACAGATGTCTGTCCAGCCTCTGTTTGAAGTCTTCCATTGAAGGAGAACTCACCACCTCTCCTGGCCGCCTGTTCCACTCATTGATCACACTCACTGTCAAAAAGTTTTTTCTAATATCTAATCTGCATCTTCTCCCTTTCAGTTTCATTCCATTGCTTCTCGTGTTTCCATGTGCAAATGAGAATAATGATGATCCCTCTACACGGTGACGGTCCTTCAGATATTTGTAGACATCTATTAAGTCTCCTCTTAGCCTTCTTTTTTGCAAGCTAAACATTCCCAGATCCTTTAATCGTTCCTCGTAGTCGTAGGACATAGTTTACAGTCTGCTCACCATTCTGGTAGCTCTTCTCTGAACTTGCTCCAGTCTTTCAATATTTTTTTAAAATGTGGTGCTCAGAACTGGACACAGTATTCCAGATGAGGCCTAATTAAGGAGGAGTAGAGAGGAATAATTACTTCACGTGATCTAGACTCTATGCTTCTTTTAATACATCCTAGAACTGTGTTTTTCCTTTTTTGCTGCTGCATCACGCTATTGACTCATGTGCAGTCTGTGATCTATTAGTATACTCAAGTCTTTTTCACACGTGCTGTTGCTTAGTTCTATTCCTCCCATTCTATAGATGCAATTTTCCTGTTTTTTTGCCCAAATGTAGAATCTTGCATTTCACCCTGTTAAATACCATTCTATTAGTCACTGACTCACTGCCCATTGTTGAAGCTTATCTAGATCCGTCCAAATTCTTTCTTTGTCTTTTCTAGTGTTAGTTATCACTCCTGGTAATGAATAGCAATTGTACATGTAAATAACGTAGGGTACTTGGTTAACACTAAGTTGACCAAAAAGCATAAAAGCCATCCCACCGTAACAAGGTGTAACCAATCAGGACAGTACATAAAAGCTTTTACTCAACCTAAGGGTACTGTCACACAGTGGCACTTTGATCGCTACGACGGTACGATCTGTGACGTTCCAGCGATATCCATACGATATCGCTGTGTTTGACACGCAGCAGCGATCAGGGACCCTGCTGAGAATCGTACGTCGTAGCAGATCGTTAGGAACTTTCTTTCGTCGCTGGATCTCCCGCTGTCATCGCTGCATCGGTGTGTGTGACAGCGATCCAGCGATGCGTTCGCTTGTAACCAGGGTAAACATCGGGTTACTAAGCGCAGGGCCGCGCTTAGTAACCCGATGTTTACCCTGGTTACCAGCGTAAAAGTAAAAAAAAAAAAAAACGTACATACTCACATTCCGGTGTCCTTCAGGTCCCTTGCCGTCTGCTTCCCGCTCTGACTGACTCCCGGCCGTAAGGCAGTACAGAGCACAGCGGTGACGTCACCGCTGTGATCTGCTTTCACTTTACGGCGGCACTCAGTCAGAGCGGGAAGCAGACTGCAAGGGACCTGAAGGACACCGGAATGTGAGTATGTACGTTTTTTGTTTTTTTTTACTTTTACGCTGGTAACCAGGGTAAACATCGGGTTACTAAGCGCGGCCCTGCGCTTAGTAACCCGATGTTTACCCTGGTTACCCGGGGCCTTTGGCATCGTTGGTCGCTGGAGAGCAGTCTGTGTGACAGCTCCCCAGCGACCACACAACGACTTTCCAACGATCACGGCCAGGTCGTATCGCTGGTCGTGATCGTTGGAAAGTTGCAGAGTGTGACAGTACCCTTAGTTTCCTAATCAAACAGATTATCTACTTCTAGTACTCAGTTACCACCATACAACACTTGTTGCTTCCTTCTACCCAAAGATGCTGGTGGAGATCATGACCCAACCAAATAGTATACCAATGTTCAAAACTTGGCATCTACTCCTTTCTAATGGAGAGCCCAACCCAGGCTGGAAAAGTTGAGTGTACTGTGCAGTATATTAAATCTTCACGTGGACATGTTTGCTTCTGATTTTGGGTTGTGGAGCAACGTTGCTAAAAGTTGCGGTATTATTTTTAAAAAAATGTGTCCAAGTAGACTTGTTTGGTCTCATAGGTACAGTGGCACATTATCATTTCAGTTCATTTTTCTGGAGAAATTAATCACCAACAATTGGCACAAATTCATCAGCCTTGCTGATTGATTTCTGTGTCTCATGTCCTCGAAGTTGTGGGCTTTCCTTGATTGTAATTGTCATTGATAGCATTAGTCAAGTGCTGAAACCTATTGCTACATTTGAATTTCTGGTTTGACTCTTTCTTGCCAATATGTGATGAATTCCACAACAAATGCTGTAACAAGCTATGAAAAAGTCACATCCATCTCAAAATGGGATCAATAAAAATATTGCTGCACCCTGTAAAAAATAAGCCTTCACTCAGCTCCATCGGTCGAAAAATTACAGGTTTCAAAAAATGGCAATGCAACACCAAAAACATTTTTTGCAAAATACTTGTGAGTCTTTGTGACATTTTTTTCACCAGTAAAATAATAAAAAGAAACTGGACATGTTGGGTATCGCTGCAATCTATTGATAAGGAGAATCATACAGTATTGCAGGGTCATTCATACCATAAAACAGAAACAATTCCCCAAAAAACTATGTCAGAATTGACATAGTCAAAATTACTGTTATTGTGAACAGTTAAGCAAGTTGAAAATGAAATGATCTCTAAAGGCATAACGTTAAAGATGACCCATTTTCTTCATATTTTGCTAAATATATAAATGCACGTTTTCATCTTTGACATTTTAAAAATTGCAAAAAGAAAAATGGGCCGATGCAAACGATTGGGCGCCCCGCATGGTTAGTACCTAGTAGCGACCCCTTTTGAAAGTATTGCAGTTTGTAAACTCTTTTTGTAGCCAGACAAGAGTCTTTCAATTCTTGTTTGAGGGATTTTCTTCGATTCTTCCAGTTCAGTGAGATTCCTGGGTCATCTTGCATGCACTGCTATTTTGAGGTGTAGCCACAGATTTTCAATGATGTTCAGATCAGGGGACTGTGAGGGCCATTGTAAAACCTTCAGCTTGCGCCTTTTAAGGTCGTCTATTGTGAATTTTGACGTGTGTTTAGGATCATAAAGCTGTCCTTTCCTGACTATAATAGTGAAAAAGTCATAACCCTACCAGACTAATTAAGATCTGAAACCTTGGTCAAAGTTATCTGAGCACACAAATCTCCGAGGGTGCTGGGCGCTTCTGTCCCATAGACGTCTAGGAGTACAGTACGGTATGTCTGAATATGTATTCTTTTCTTTCCTAATTGTATCCCTTCCACTGTGTGACTAATCATGGCGTGAGTAAAGCCTTAGCTTTGTAGAAGTGTGGGATCATACTAATATAAGCAGCTGGGATCAACCACCGGTAATTACGAAACCTTCTGTAGCATACTGCGACAAATATGAGAATGGCTGCATGATAATTATAAAGAGTAGCTACGTTTCATAAATACTTTAATTTGTACAGATTCGTGGAGTGTGATCATAGGAAAAAGACCAAAGTAAACTCAACGACAATAAGTTGAGCAAGCCGTTAGTAATACATACCATGCATCATAACGATGCAGAAGGAAACCACCTGAAAAATGCATGTTGTGGTCATGAGAAATGAATCCATATCCAAGTAAAGCTCGGTACACATCTAAATAACACTATAAATGATTGGATGGGCGTCCATCTGTATTTTTAATCTGTCATTCATTGAACTCAAGGGAAAAAAAATCAGGTCATACAAAACTTGTTGAAAATTGACCATAACAGAAGAGGTGAGGACTAAACACTTGGCAAAATTAGGATTCCTAGAAAAATAAATAGGATCCAACAACTAATCTTCCATGATTGTTTTCAGTATTAATTGCCTTAAAGAAATTTTTGTGTAACTACATATCTTTTTTTTTAACATTCCTAGTTGAGGACCCTAGTCAAGTAACCACAATGGTCCATGGTCGCGGACCAGAGCCATGCAGACCACCTTCTACCTGTGGCATCTCCGATATCTCTTCGTATTATTAAGCCTGCTTGTGTTGTGCTGGACCTACTATTCAGAAAAGGGATGTCTGCTGGTAGAAGGAGGTTTTCTCGGCTCTGGTCTGGTGGCCACAGACAACCAACTCTAATTTCTAGGCATTAAATGGGTTGTCGAGACTTGGGGTCAAGTGTACCGTCGCTCTATGTGATGGCAGACTTGTAAATCCTTCTAGCAGGCAGTGGGGGAGCTGTCAGGATTCTAGGATGTCAGGAGCTGGCAGGCACGTCACCACAAGTATGTGATTTTCATTTACGCGGTCACATGCCGACTAGACATGCGCGATGTCTCTCAATACAAGTGAATTGATCGAGACCAGACACGTCTAGTCGTAATGTGGCTGAAACTGTGCAAATCAGGGGACCACCTCATCCCAGTGCCAGCACCAGAGAATCCTGACTGCAGACTTGTAATTCCTCTCAGTGGGCAGTGTGCGAGCAGTCAGGATTCTCCGATGCCAGGAGCTGGCGGGGACATGACCACAAATATGTGATTTTCATAGATGCGGCCACATGCCGACTAGACGTGCGTGATCTCTCTCAATACAAGTGAATTGGGTGAGGCTGGACAAGTCTAGTCATAAAGTGTTCAAATCCCGTGACCGCCTGATCCGAGCACCGGCACCAGAGAATCCTGACTGTAGAGTGACTGCAGACTTGAACCACAAACCTGGACAACCCCTTTATAGTATATATTCAAGGTCTGCTTGGATGCAGCAGCCAGTCCCCCATAGTTCCACATGCAATGAAAATAATATTAAAAATTGGAAAGAAACGCACACTGAAATTTGCTCCATTATTCATGTAGGTGATACAGGAGGGCTATTGCCGCCATAGCAATGTGACAATGAGATGCCACTTATTCAATGTATCTAAGTGCAGTTGTGGAATATCAGTGATTTGCCTGTAACAGGGGACTGACAGCCATGTAGGAGCCGCCGTGCTGCAGTCACGCTCTAAAAATAACAAGAAGCAGCATAACAGTATGGAAACAATACAGCTGAAAAGTTACACACGTAACGGTGGATATACAATACACACAATTATTTAGTCAGGCGGCGACACATGTTTGAGGCCTAGGTACAGCTACTGTATGGGGGGTTTTACACACTGCTTTTTAAAGGGGTTATTGAAAATTCTCATGTGATATCAATAGCAAAGTGCTTCTATAAAGAGGGAACTTCGCAATTTACTTCTTATTAAAAATCCTCTCCATTCTCAAGAGCAGAGGGATTTCTACAGTGCCAAAACACCAAACACGCTGCCGATTACATAGGTAAAGCGCTTAAGTTGCTAGTAGACTCTATGTTTTAGAGGATCGGCCAACTTCAGTGCCCCCCGCACTTTTCCCAGGATAAAGCAGCCTGAGATGGCGCTCAGTTCAGACTAGCAGCACATCTGCAACATGACGCGGGGCAGTAGTCATGGGCGAGGAACTTGTGTCCAATACCCCGGCACGTTACATGAAAGTGGGGTCCTGGCATGTGTGTGTGGACTTCACTTGCATGTTATCAATGACATGAGTTGGCCAGGACAAGATGTTAAGGACTTCAATGATGGAGATCATCTTTACTGAACGATAACTTTGTGGGGATTCTGTACAACAGATAGTGAGTACACAGCGCAGTGAACGTTTCCATCACAATAAGAAGCTTTTTCACACACAGTCTCAGTTCCTTTCTGTTAATTCACTTGGTCTCTATCTCCACTGGTTCACGTGCCTTCACCACAGCCAGGCTCAATACTGCAGTCCAGTTAGTGAGATTCCTATTCTCAACCCGCGCTTCCGCATCTTCTTCCCTCTTTAGAGAACTAGTTTGCCAATATGGCCGGTACCTAGCTTCTCTGCTTGATGACATCTTGGAACTCTCGCCCAGGGCTCAGATTGCTTGTTCTGTCTTGACCCATTACATTTCTGAGCTATAAACTCGGGGCCGTACTGCTAATTGTCCTCTCCCAGGACCCGTCTCCCATACATCACGGTCACGTCTCTCTTTACTCAGGATCACGCTATCCCCTGCCTCAGTCTCCACATATGTCAGGGACACCCATGTCATGCAACTCTGCTTACTACTCAGACCAAAGGTCCGCTCTAGCTTAACTTTGTAACAGGAAGTTGTCTCTGTCCCTTCACTTTAGCCCCTCTCATTCTGGGCTAGTCCCAACTATTAACATTGTCTCCCTCTGCTAACTACCTGTTGCTGTGCAGAGCATAACTCTATCGCTAATAATAAGTGATACTGAATAAAAAAATTGAGACAATCCCTTTATGATCGATCACATCTGCCACCATGACGCCATTCACACAGAGACAGATCCAGTGCACAGAGTCAGATCTCGTCCTCTCTATTTCGCACACAGCAGATTGTGTAAGAGCCGCATGTGGAGTTAATATTGCAATAGTCTGGAGTCATAACACCTCTGTGAACCTCTATATACATCTACACAAGTTAAACTTACATCCAATGGCCAAATGAGGCCTAAATAATAACACGTGCAGCTTGGCAGTGGTGTCTTTGTATAAGATCACAGACCTATAGAGGCACAGTTTCGCCTATAGACTGTGATTGGTGCCATATTACAGCTCTGTGTACAATCAAGCTGTTACGGAGCCAAATATGGCTGTGCGTGAGGCCTTATTCAGATGTCAGTTTTTCTCATATGAGTTCTATCCATTTTTTTTCCACAGTTAGAACACATACCCATTATAGTCTATGTGTCTGTTCATATGTCCGTGTTTTTGGGGGCACTGAGTGTCCACCAAAAAGAAAACAGAGATAGGTCAATTTTTTATCAAACTCCTCAATACAATTCTATGGGCCCATGAAAAATGAAAATCCCTGGACAGCACACTGATGGCCTCCTGGTTAGATCCTAGTGCTGTCCATTGGAGAACCTTCAGAAAACAAAAAAATAACCACTGATACTAAAAAAATGACAAACTTCCCAAATTCCAATAAAATCTGATCCAGCACACTGACCAAACCGATCAAAATATGATCCGGCACACTGACCAAACTACGATCAAAATGTGATCTGGCACACTGACCAAACTCCCAACAAAATCTGATCTGGCACACTGACCAAACCCCGATCAAAATGTGATCCGGCACACTGACCAAACTCCCATCAAAATCTGATCCAGCACACTGACCAAACGCCCATCAATCTCTGATCCGGCACACTGACCAAACTCCCAACAATATCTGATGCAGCACACTGACCAAATTCCGATCAAAATCTGATCTGGCACACTGACCAAACTCCCAACAAAATCTGATCTGGCACACTGCTGAAAAACGGACCTTTTATTCAAGTACGAGAAAAAAAGTGTCTAAATGACCTCTAGCTGATGTTTATTACTTCTATCCATCAAACCTGATCATTTTTGCTCCAACTTAGGGATGAATTCTCCTGAGTTATCCTTGTTTGTCGCAGTGCTATGCTGGGAGGATTTCCTGACACATACGCCCAATGGATGCAATTATATGCCAAGAGAATATTGCAAACATAGTGAGAAAGCACCCTAAGATTCAATCACTCCATCAGCATTATTTTGTCTATGACCACCTTTGTCATATCTCCGGCACCTAACGAGGGCCTTCTCCTATGTACTTGCTGATCTCACGGCCAATTACAAGCAGAGCTCAATGCCGGGAAACTTTTTCTGAGCGTTTGTGACTTTGAAAAAAAAACAAAAAAACAGAAATAGCAAATAAAAGGAATGAAATCTCCTCCACGCCTCTGTGTGTCACAGGGTGCACCCCAGACTCAATGCCAAAATCCGGTCACCAATGAAATGCAAAAGTAATGTACAGAACAACAGAATTAGGTCCTGGGACTAAAGACTACAGACGTCCTTCATGCACAGGGACTAATAAAGATGGGAGAAAGAATGCAACATAGTGAACCAACCTTTAATTCTCCATAGGCTCCGGCTAGGAAGTCTCCTTCTTCATGGTAAATCCCAACTTGATATATTCCCAGTAAGGCGCTGGAGGAAAACAAAGTTTCTTTGGAGCCTCCCTGCCCACACTGAGCTCAGCTCAGTAATTCAGTCCCTATTCAAACAAGTGAGCTCCAGGGCAACAGCAAGTT
Organism: Ranitomeya variabilis; assembly: GCF_051348905.1. Lineage (NCBI taxonomy): Eukaryota > Metazoa > Chordata > Amphibia > Anura > Dendrobatidae > Ranitomeya > Ranitomeya variabilis. The sequence continues at coordinate 284,511,934 of NC_135235.1, forward strand.
CAAAGGAGGAGGAGAATCTGGAATAAAGAGGACGTTACGATCTGCTGTGAGCAAGCCCTTTTTATCCAGATCGGAAACCTGTTCTTCAGGTTGGAAGCTGCTGAAATATATTTCAGCCCTAATATTTCACTTCTTCTACAACCTGACTGTAAAAAATGAGTTTATTCTTTGCAGCTAAAAGGCAGACTGGGGGTAGTTGTGGTAGTAGTGGTAGTAGTAGTAGTAGTAGTAGTAGTCGGGGTTAACGTTCACATGGAATTGTTATCTTCCAGCTCATCGCTTCCGTCTTTAGAGCGCCTTTGTAGCCGCTGCAGCCGGGAGTTATAGTCAGGGCTCATTCAGACGTCAGTTTTTCGTGTAGCAGTTGTATCCGTGTTTTTCGCAGATTGCTCGCGCACTCATTACAGTCTATGCGGCTCCTCACAAGCACAAAATCACAGAGTCGTGTCCGATTTTGATCCAAATCACGGATTAAACTAATAGATGAAAATCTATGGGTACATGAAAAAAATCAGACAGCACTCAACTTTGGAGCGCCTGCAGATGAGCGTATGAAAAATCATCCGAGTTTCATCCAGAAAACTCAGACAGTTTGAAAAAGAAATAATTCATCAGATTTTCATCCGAGATACATCCATGGGCCATCCACGTGTCTGTTTTTCACATTCGTGTAACATCCGAGTGACATCCATGTGACATCCGTGTGTCCGTTTTACGTCCATGTGCCATCTGTTTCCATATAACTACATTCAATCACGTTCATCATCACATACAGTTTCCGAGGTTCATATGAAACCTATCCATAATAATCAGATGCCGCTCTAGTCGTCCATATAGGATCTGATTTTGTTTTCTGGCCCCTATAACCTTGAATGTCTGAGTCTCATCTCAGACTCGGGTGTAGGCCGTGCGTGCAGCAATTTTTTGTCACAGACAATTGTAACGAGAAAAAAATCATGAATCTGAGCAGCCAAACTGAAGAACTTGGTTCAGTTTGCTGAGAAACATCTGAGCGCACCCATCCGATTTACACGCTCCTCTGCATGACTTTATGTTTGTTCGATAGGAGAAGTTGGAGAAAATTTGTTTCATCCACAATAAAAGCTGATAAAACTCTGACTGTAAAAACGGACACAAGAACCGAACATGGGTGAAAATGTGACCCGGTAGGTAGAACGTGCTCGTCTGCATGTGTCCGCGTCGGCTTATTCTGTGTTTTATCAACTTTTGCAACAAGTGTAAAAAGTTTGTTTAGTAAGCAATGTATGCATTGTCGCAGGCTGGTTGTTACATTTGTTGTCTTTTTATGTTGACGGGGTGCAGCTGGAATTTTTTGGCAATTTTTTTCTTTTTTTTTAAATATATCTCCGAAGTAAATTATGTAAATAAGTTGCACCAATGGTGTGTCCACTCCTGGAGGATACTGAGATTTTTCCTTTAGTTTTCTAGCAGTCGTCACCAAATTATACTTAGTGCCCTAGGGCCTTTGCATGCAGTGTTCCTTTAAAGTGCATCTGTCCTCAGATTTCACAAAACAAACTGTATACATTGTTACACCGATCTCGTAGACCAGATGAGGCTGCTGTATTTACTTTGGAAATCCGTATCACAAAGGCTGTAAAATCCTTCATGAACTTTTAACTCAATCTCATCCCACCTATCCTGACTGATATCTCCCCAGTGTCCCTCCTCCCCGCTGCTGCTCAGATCTCACACTGCTCGGTACAAGCTGCAGCTGTCAGTCAGGCTGGATAGATGGATGGGCAGAGACTGAATATAGTTGGACTCATGAGTCTATCACTCTATAGCTGCAACCGTAAAATGCTAATTTTAATATCAGGAAAATCCAGCCATCGATTTTTCAAAGTGAATACATCAGTCTCATCAGGTCCAAGAGATCTATTTAACAATATATAAAATTTTGTTTGTGAAAATCTGGTGATAGATCTGGTTTACAAAGCACCCTAATATATTTTTTATTAGACCCTCTCGTTACCTGCGTATTGAACGGACATGGGTAGGAATATTAGGAGCTGATTTTGGACATGCAACAGTTAAAAGAGTAGCCTCCTTCTGTCAGTGTGAATATTTATTGCCTTAGTGCCTGCAGCATAATCTGGCCCATTAAGTAACCTGTACAAGGTGTGGAGAGGAGTAAATGACAGGAGGCATCAGCATGGAGGACAATGATTAGAGACGTCACAGCAGGATATGATCTGCACATCGTCCATCCTAAATGCTAAGGAGCATAACAAGGTGCCCCGTCTAAAAGTGTGGCAGGGGGTCACAGAGGCTGTCAAAATTCTAAGGGGTGCAACATATCAAAGAAGGGATAAAAAAAAAAGAAAGTAGCACCAAAGTTGGCATTCGGCTACTTTAGGCAAATACGGCGATCGTAACCTGAACCGAATATTGAGAAATTCGCTCATCTCTAATCATAGCCAGTGTTACATTATTTGGTATGTAGAAAGTGTAAAAAGCTGCTGAGGTTGATACAAATGATGAAATATAAATATTTATCAAAATATTCGAAATGAGGGAATACACATAATAGAACATACAAAATAATGCAATAGAAATTCAGGCCAATCAAACCAAAGAAAGACAAAGTGCAAGTTGTCATGTGCTTGTGCTGAAATGCTATAGATATATAGATTTATTAGGAGCCTGGGGTGCAAAAGATAAATCAATATATTGTAAGGACTAAGATACAAACTATATTAGTAAAGTGCAAATGGATTCATGATTGTAGCTAAACAGCAATCATCAAAAAATCCTGCAGAAATCATCAGTAAGTAAAGATATACGTATAATAAAGTGCATGTGCAAACCAAACAAAAAACCTTAGCGAAGTTGTCCACTACTTGGACAACTTCTCATACCTCTCGCTTGGCCCCAATAAAATAACGCAGGAGAGGTCACGTGGAAGCCTGGTGGGACTCGGCGCACTACAGGTAGTCAGGGGGGGGGCGATGCTTGCGCTGACACAGGCCACCTCACCTCTTAAACTGTAGCCTCACCTCTCCCCGTTCCCCACTGCCAGTGCTATAGGGTCCGCTGCTCCAGTCTGCTCAGTGTTTACTGACTCTCTGTGACGTCTCAGTGCAGAGGTCGCGCTGATGTAACTACAGCACCCACTCTGCACTGAGACGTCACAGAGAGCTAAGACACTGAGCCGACTGGAGCAGCGGACACTGGAGGCTCAAGCATTGGCAGTGGGGAATGGGGACAGGTGAGTGTTTGAGTCTTTTTTTTTTTTAATGAATGGAGCATTTTATGTGGCCATTATACTGTATGTAACAATACATGGGGCCATTATTCTGTATGCAGCATTAAATGAGGCCTATTATACTGTATGGAGCATTATATGGGGCCCATTATTATACATGCAGCATTATATAAGGCTTATTATTCTGTATGGAGCTTTATATGGGGCCCATTATTATATATGCAGCATTATATGAGGCTTATTATTCTGTATGGAGCTTTATATGGGGCCTATTATTCTGTATGGAGCATTATATGGGGACCATTGTACTGTGTGGAGCATTATATGGGACCATTATACTGTATGGAAAACTATGTGGGGCCATTCTACTGTATGGAGGACTATCTGGTGTGTTTTTCTGTTGTTCTTTGTGTTTTATAATTGTGCTTTATGTTCCTATTTATTGATGGACTCTTACCTCTGTTTTAGCATTTTAAACATTTGATCAGCTTTGTATATTGGTTATCTATGGATCACAGATAAGTGAGGTGACTCGGGTTTACTGTGACAGAGAGAATCCAGAAGACGGCAGCATCTGATTTCTCCTACTCCTGCACTGATTAGAAGCACTCCATCTTTATATCAAATGGTGTAAGTTTCTTTTGGCAGTGCAGTGGTTAATCTGCTCAGTTGAGAGCTATTGGAGCTTTCCTGCATTAAGGCTCCCAGCTGTTCACTGTTAGCCACTCCCATCTCCTATATAATCTGGGCCCTGGCAAGCACTCATTGTCAGAGTAGCTTATGTTGCATGGCTGGTGGTTGTTGGTTATTATTGGAGAAGGCATATGGTGAATTTATCTGAGACTATTGCTAGGTTTTGGGTATGTGATAATTCCCTTTTTTCTCCTACTTTGGTTTCACCCCATCCTCCACGCCCCAATGCATTCCTCTGTTATATGTGTGAGTATATTTGTATGTTTGGTATTTTTTCGTTATCCCTGTTCATACTACCTTGTTAGTCTGGTTGGTGTATTATGGTGCACTACTACTCTCCTCTTCCCAGGGTGGGGGAAGGGTACAGACTGAGGGCGAATTCAGGAACTAAGGCAAGGAACGTGGTCTCGGCATCTTCACCATCAGAAGTAATCCAGGGAACAGGGCAAGCTAGGGAGCCTCTAGCATTAGGGACAGGGAAGGAGCCCCTGGTCCTGGGACACCCAACAACAGAGTCATGAAATAAGATATGATTTTCATCCTCTGAGATTCTTCCTTTCTTTGTTGCAGAGTACTCCCATTCTGGTCTTTAGGGGGCGTGTTCTTAGAGGTCGTGTCAAATGTCCGTTAAAATATTAGGCCATCGGTGAATTTGAGTCCAGGTGTTCAATTTTTTTTTTCTAGTAGATTGACAACCCTGATTACATGTCTCACACTGGTATTGCCCCCAAAATGTACTGGAGGCAGATTCTCGGGGAGATCTATGTCCGGCCCATAGATCTTAACAGCTCATTTATATATTAAGAAAAACCTGGATTTCTCTGGAATAAGACATCGGATCGCAGATATCAAGGTCTCATTTTATTCAGCTTCCTCTGACCTACATGCCCATATAGACGGCTTAAGGAGCTTGATACTACTGACAGATTCTCTTTAATCCAAGGTTGTGTTTCAAAGCTCGTTAAAAAGTCGAACACTGACTTCTAGGGCCATGTACACACAGAGGTTTTTTCAGGCGGTCAAAAAAACAACAACACATTTTCCAGTGGAAACCTCCTCAGAACATGCTTGTTCTTCGCAGAGTTTTTGGATGAGTTTACAATTTTCCTGAACCCTTTTTGGAAAAGCTTTTTTTTCCTTTTTTTGGTAGCCTTCAAATTGAATAGTGACGAGCTTGGAGTGGATTCCATCAGAAGCAGCTTCAAAGACGTGGCAAGCACTTTCTTTTTCCCATCCAAATGTTTTTCATAACCTGAAGCAGAGAAAAAAAATATCAAAAACTGAACGTATGAAAAAAAGTGGTTTTACAATAGAAATATATGGTGTTTAGAGCATTTTTTGTAGTAATTTTTCATGTTTTTTTTTAGCATACCCACTAAAAACGAAACTGTGAGCTCATACCCTAAGGTAGCAGCTACCTATCTAGGTGGTATTTGCAAAATAGATTCTTTTGTGCAGTGAGAGAGCTCATTTGCAGAGGAATGTAAGATCATATAGGACTTGTCTGGTATTCTCCTTTCATCAGCTTTTCTATTATACACAGAAGAGAAGAATGGGACAGATTTATCAAGTAAAATGAGCAAGAATGCCGGCGCCATGTGCATAAAAGACCTGGGTTTGCATCATATTTATTATATGTTGCAAACCGTTTGTGTCTGAAAAGGGGACAAAAAAATGCACAAATTCAATTATAAAATACTAAGGCTATGTGCACACGTTCCGGATTTTTCGCGTGTTTTTTCAGCAGTTTTCTGCAGCAAAAAGCATCCCATCATTTTTAATGCATTCCGCAATTTTTGTGCACGTTGCTTTTTTTTTCCGTGATAAAAATGCATCGTGGGAAAAAAACGCAGCATGTTCATTAATTTTGCGGATTTTTGGCGGATTTCCCGCTATTTAATGCATTGGGAAGATCCGGAAAAAAACGCGAAAAATCCGCACAAAAAACGTGCAATAAATGCACAAAAAAACAAGAGTAAAACGTGAGAAAAACGCATGCGGATTCCCTGTGGAAAAAGTCCAGTTTTTGTCAGGAAATTTCTGCAAAGATTCCTGACATGTGCACATATGCTAAATCTATGTTCATATGTAGTGCTTTTGCGGCATTTTTTTACTGCTTTTTTATGCAAATTAAAATCTGCTTTTTACATTAGCGGCAAAAGTTTTGAGATTTCAATAATATCGTGCACACGCTTGGTTTTCTTTTTTCCTGCCTGAATTTGAGAAATGCGTTGTTTTTTAAATCTGCACCATCGATTCTTTCAGCGCTTTTTTTCACCCATTTAAAGCAAAGAGAAAATGAAAAAAGCTGCAAAAAATGCAACAAATGTATTTTCAGCATTTTTAGAAAATAAAACTATTTTATTTATTTCCCCAAAAACGCGCAGCAAATTGGGTATTTTAATCCCTTAGGATATGTTCACACGTTGCGTTTTTGCGACTTTTTTAATGCAAATTTTCAGCTGCGTATCACAGTACCAGTAGATTTCAGAAATCTCATGCACACAGCTTTTTTTTTTTTTTCCTGTTTTGTCAAAGAGCTTGGTTTTTGAAAAAAATGCAGATCCCACTGATTCTGAGATAGTTTTTTTGTGACATATTGCGCTTTATTGCAGTGGTAAAATTTGTTCGATACAAATTGAGTTTATTTGTAAAAATACAGGAAATTTGGCAAACATTTCGAAATTTTCTAACTTTCAATTTTTATGCTTTTAAACCAGAGAGTTATGTCACACAAAATAGTTCCTAAATAACATTTCCTACATGTCTACCTTACATCAGCACAATTTTTGAAACATATTTTTTTTGCTAGGACGTTATAAGGGTTAAAAGTTGACCAGTGATTTCTCATTTTTCCAACAAAATTTACAAAACCATTTTTTAGGGACCACCTCACATTTTAAGTGACTTGGGGAGCTATGTGACAGAAAATACTCAACAATGACACAATTCTAAGAACTGAACTTCTCAAAGTCCTCAACCCACATTCAAGAAGTTTATTAGCCCTTCAGGTGCTTCAAAGCAACTAAAGCAATGTGGAAGGAAAAAATTGACATTTTACTTTTTTTACAAAAATGTTACTTGAGCCCCAAAATTCTTTTTTTCGCAAGGATACCAGGAAAAAATGTACCCTAAATATTGTTGTGCAATTTCTCCTGAGTATGCTGATACCTCATATGTAGGGGAAAACTACTGTTTGGGTGCACAGCAGTGCTTGGAACGGAAGGAGCAATGTTTGACTTTTTGAGCACAAAAATGTCTGGAATCGAGAGTGGACGCATGTTGCGTTTGGAGAGCTCCTGACGTGTTGAAACAGTGGAAATCCCCCATAAGTGACCCCATTTTGGAAACTAGACTAGATGTGTGGGGAGCACTTTGAACCCCAAGGTGCTTCACAGAAGTTTATAATGAAGAGCCGTGAAAATAAAAACTCATATTTTTCCCTCAAAAATGTACTTTTAGCCCTCAATTTTTTTTTATTTTCACAAGGGTAACAGGAGAAAATGGACCCCGAAATTTGTTGTGCAATTTCTCCTGAGTACGCCGATACCCCATATGTGGGGGAAAACTACTGTTTGGGAGCACGGCAGGGCTCGGAAGGAAGGTGTGACGTTTTGGAATGCAGACTTTGATGGAATGGCCTTATGTTGCAAAACAGCAGAAATTAGACGCCTCAAGGAATTCATCGAGGGGTGTACTGAGCATTTTTAACCTGGAGTTGATTCACAAAACTTTATAACATTTAGATGTGAGAAAAAAATAATTTTTTTCACTAAAATACTGTTTTACCACCAAATTTATACTTTACAGGGGGATAATGGGAGAAATTGGACCCACGATTTGTTATGCAATTTCTCCCGAATGTGGCAGTTCCCCATATGTGGTTGTACACTACTGTTTGAGCACCCAGCAGGGATATGATAGGAAGGAGCGCTGCATCTATTACAGTTACGCCCCTGATAATATGTAACTTCAGGTTGGTTTACAACTATTGAAATGCCTGTGCACACATTGCACATTGGTCACTATTTCTTTTTCTACGCAGATTTATCACAAAACCTGAAGGGAATCCTGATGCCAGCAAAGCGAATGAGAATCCTGAAGTCTCGTGCTCACATTACTTATTTTTTCCTTGCAGATTTCAATCTGCAGCGTGTCGATTCTTTCCGTGTTTTTGCTGCAGAATTCACTGATACGGATGATTGGGGGAAAAAATCTGCACCAAAAACGCACAAAAAGGTGCAAAACACAACAAAAACGTGCTTCTGTTATGAAGTGTTTTTCCTACCAAGAGAAACAGAGATTTCTGCACCAAACGTGTGCACATGTGTGATTGGTCAGAGTCGGTTCCAAAAAAAAAAAAAAAAAGAAAAAGGTTGTGGCATTCCGTACATGTCATATCCATCCAATGGTTGCTTAGATGTACAGCATAGGCAGACGTGATTGACAAGTGTAAGGAGCGAGGCGGCGCCCTCTGGCCAAACCTGGAGATGTTTTTCTTTTTTTCCTGCGCCTCAGATATGGCCCCCTCTTCCCTGCATGTAAATCTAATCTTTTTATCCAGGTGGGTGTGGTCATCGACTTATTTCTTTTCATGAGAACTACGCCCAGTTGGCTAAAACAAAACCTATATTTATATATAGGGGGACAGGGGGCCATATCTCAGAAATGGAGCATAGTAGGATACAAGGCCCAGGTATCCTCAACTCCAGGGGTAATCCTGGGGACAGGCATAGTTAGGGACCCCCTAGCCTTAGGGTCAGTACATTGGCTCTCTCGTAGTCACACCGAGACAATACTATAAAGCACTGTGTACTTACAATTGCTAATTTTCCTTTCTACCCAGTTAATTCTTCTCTTTTCTCTGCTCTGTGAGTGTAGAAACAGGAAGTCTCTATTCCCTGCAGAAAAGATTCCTTGCTTCAACTTCTGACCCAGCTGTTCCCTCCTCCTCCCTGCCAGAGACCTGCCAGTTTGGTAGAATTGTAGTTCTAATGATTAGGGTTGAGCGAAACGGATCGGACAAATTCAAAAATCGACGACTTTCGGCAAAGTCGGGTTTTATGAAACCCGACCCGATCCTAGTGTGGGATCGGCCATGAGGTCGGCGATCTTCGCGCCAAAGTCGCGTTTCGTATAACGCTTTCAGTGCCATTTTTCAGCCAATGAAGGAGGACGAGAGTGTGAGCAGCGTGATGACATATGTCTCGGTGCCCACCATCTTAGAGAAGGGCATGACAGTGATTGGCTTGCTTTTGGCTATAGTTAGGGAGGGAAGATTAACCCCCAAACTGCTTGTGCTGTAGCGATTTCCACTGTCCAACACCACCTTTTTTTTGCAGGGACAGTGGAGGCTATATTTTTGTGCATCAGCTCTGTAGCTTATTAGGCTGCTTTATAAGGCTCCCTGATAGCTGTATTGCTGTTTGCATGCTGCTGTGCAAACCAACTGCTTTTTTAAAAGCAAAAATCCTGTTGCTCCTTTCTGCACAGTTAGGCTACTTTCACACTAGCGTTTTTGGCTGCACGTCGCAATGCGTCGTTTAGGACAAAAAACGCATCCTGCAAAGTTGTCTGCAGGATGCGTTTTTTCCCCATAGACTAACATTACCGATGCATTGCGACATATTGCCACCGTCTTACGTATTACCGTCGTGCTTTGGCGCACCGCCGCCACAAAAAAAGTTACTTGTAACATTTTTTTGTGCGTCGAGACCGCCATTTTCGACCGCGCAATGCGCGGCCGAAACTCCACCCCCTCCTCCTCGGACTTTGCAACGGGGCAGCGGAAGCGTCCTAAGACTGCTTCCGCTGCCCACATTGGGCATTTTTTGCACAGTATGCGTTGGTACGTCGGGCCGACGCAGCGCGACGGCCCCGTACCGACGCTAGTGTGAAAGCAGCCTTATCTTGCTTATTTGTCCTTTTTGTTGCTGCCATACTTGTCCTGAGATCATTGCAGGGAGATTGAAATTGTACTACAGTCCTTTTTTTATTTTTTCATATATCTTCCAGCCACTTGCTGCCTCTTACATTGCGTTGTTTTATACACTGGGCCTGAGTTTGGGTTCAGTCTCCCCCCCAAAAAAGGGAGATTCAAATTGTCACAAAGTGGATGTACGTCAGTTTTGTTAGTTTGTCGTATATCAGCCAGCCACGTTCTGCCACTTACATTGTGCTGTGTTATACACTGGGCCTGAGTTTTGGTTCAGTCTCCCCCCAAAAAAGGAGATTTAAATTCTCAACAATTTTATATACACCTTCTACCTTGTTTTACAGTACCATATAACAGTTGTTATTTTGGTTAGATTTTCCCAAAAATGAGGAAGTCTGGTGGAAGAGGCCGTGGGCGGTCATTGCCAGCTGGTACTGATGGTGGTGGTGGAGCATCTGGTGGTAGTGGGAAAAGCAAAATAGCACCTAAGTCTGGAGGTGTTGAGCCAGCGTCATCGTCTGGCTACACAAGGCCTCGAAGGCTCCCTTATCTGGGAGTAGGAAAACAGCTTTTAAAGCCGGAGCAGCAGGAAAAAGTTTTGGCTTTCATTGCTGACTCAGCCTCTAGCTCTTTCGCCTCCTCTTCAGAAAGTTCCAAATATAAAAGGAGCGAGTCGTCAGTGGATGCTCCCGGTCAGGAACAAGTCGCTTCCTTGTGTCCTTCAGCCAAACCAAAAGTGAAGGATGCGTTAGGCGACACTACAGGTTACTCCATGGAGCTCTTTACACATACCGTGCCTGGGTTAGAAAGGGAAATTGTTAACAGCCCATTACAAGATGAATCGGACATGGAGTGCACTGATGCACAGCCACAGCTAGATTATTATGCTGTTCCATTGACTCAGATCACTACATTGCCCTCACAGTGTACTGAGCCAGAATCTGACCCTGATGAGACTATGGTGCCCCGTCCCGAATAGCACCTTACACGGTGACACAGAGGAAGGTACACATCACATTGAAGAGGAGGTGATAGATGACCCAGTTGTTGACCCAGATTGGCAGCCATTGGGGGAAGAGGGTGCCGCTGCCAGTAGCTCAGAAGCGGAGGAGGATGATCCGCAGCAGCCATCTACATCGCAACAGCTTTCATCTGGCAGGCCCGTATCAGGCCAAAAATGTTTGTCAAAAACAAAAACAGTTTTAGGACAGCGTGGCCATCCGGTGAAAGTAGCACAGCAATGCCTGAAAAGGTATTTCATAGTAGGAAGAGTGTAGTGTGGCAATTTTTTAACCAAGATCCGTCAAAAGTTATCTGTAAGAAATGCTCAAAGACCTTTAGCAGAGGGAAGAATCTTCCAAATTTAAATACAACGTGCATGCTTAGACATTTAACCAGCATGCACTTGCAAGCCTGGACTAACTACCAAACGTCCCGTACCGTTGGTGCACCTGGTGAGAATGAAGGTAGTCAGCAACGCTACATTGCTTCCCTCACTGTAAGCCCACCGGTTAGGACACCACCAGCAGCAAATGTGGAGGTATCATTGCAAGGTCAAAACAGTCAGGGAATCACAAGGTTTTTGGTAGGAAACACTGTATGTAGGCCAACATCAAGAATACCATCACCAACCCTCTCTCAATCCGCCATGTCCACCACCACCCCCACCGCTAGTTCCACCATATGCAGCTCTCCAGTCCAGCTCACCCTACAAGAGACTCTCGTTAGGAAAAGAAAGTACTCATCCTCTCATCCGCGTACACAGGATTTGAACGCCCACATTGCTAGACTAATCTCGTTAGAGATGATGCCCTACCGGTTGGTTGAAAGTGAAGCTTTCAAAGACCTGATGGCCTACGCAGTACCACGCTATGATCTACCCAGTCGGCACTTCTTTGCGACAAAAGCCATCCAAGCCCTCCACCAGCATGTCAAAGACCACATTGTCCATGCACTGAGACAATCAGTCAGTGGAAAGGTGCACCTCACAACAGATGCATGGACCAGTAGGCATGGCCAGGGACGTTACATGTCCATCACGGCGCACTGGGTTAATGTGGTGGATGCAGGGTCCACAGCAGACAGCCATAGTGGGACAGTTCTGCCTAGCCCACGATCTAGGAAACAGTTGGCTGTAGGCGTTCGCCACCCCCCCTCCTCCTCCTCCAGAAGCGAAAGCTTGTCCACAGAGCGCAGTCGCACAACCACTCCATCCGCAGCTGCCAGTGTTGCACACGAGGTGTCCCATTATGGAACAGCTAGTGGTAAGCGTCAGCAGGCTGTGTTACAAATGAAGTGTTTGGGCGACAACAGACACACTGCGGAAGTACTGGCCGAGTACTTGCAGCAAGAAACTCAGTCATGGCTGGGCAGTGTACATCTTGAGGCAGGCAAGGTCAGTGATAACGGAAGGAATTTTATGGCTGCCATAGCCCTTTCAGAACTGAAACACATACCTTGCCTGGCTCACACCTTGAACCTGGTGGTGCAGTGCTTCCTGAAAAATTATCCGGGGTTACCAGCCCTGCTCCTGAAGGTGCGAAGACTTTGCTCGCACATCTGCCGGTCGCCCGTACACTCCAGCCGTATGCTGAACCATCAGCGATCGCTGAATCTTCCCCAGCACTGCCTAATAATCGACGTTGCAACAAGGTGGAACTCCACACTGCACATGCTTCAGAGGCTGTGCGAACAGAGGCGTGCTGTAATTTATTTGTGGGAGGATACACATACACGGGCAGGCACTTGGATGGCAGACATGGAGTTGTCTGGTGTGCAGTGGTTGAAGCTACAAGACCTCTGTCAAGTCCTTCAGTGTTTTGAGGAATGCACATGGCTGGTAAGTGCAGACGACGCCATCATAAGCATGAGCATCCCACTAATGCGTCTGCTGATGCAAAGTTTGACGCACATTAAGGAGCAGGCGTCTGCAGCTGAAGAGGAGGGAAGACTTGATGACAGTCAGCCATTGTCAGCTCAGGGAACTCTCCTGGACGAGGTGGCGGACGAAGAGGAGGAGGATGATGGGGATGAATATTTATGGGAGGAGGATGCTTCTCAGGGGGCAATAGAAACTGGTGGCGTTGCAAGGTCAGGTACAGGGTTTTTGCGGGATACAAGTGATGTTGATTTGCAAGAAAGTGCTCCTCAACCCAGCACAAGCAGTGAATTGACACCTGGAACATTGGCCCACATGGCTGAGTATGCCTTGCGTATCCTAAAAAGGGACCCCCGCATTATCAAAATGATGACCGATGACGATTACTGGTTGGCCTGCCTCCTGGATCCACGATATAAAGGAAAATTACAAAATATCATGCCACATGAGAACCTTGAGCAAATATTGGCTACCAAACAAGCAACTCTTGTAGACCGTTTGGTTCAGGCATTCCCAGCACACAGCGGTGGTGACGGTTCTCACACGAGCCGTAGGGGGCAACATGGCAGAGATGTTAGAGGTGCACAAATCCGAAGTGGCGTTGGACAGAGGGGTTTTATGACCAGGTTGTGGAGTGATTTCGCAATGACCGCTGACACGACAGGTACTGCTGCATCGATTCAAAGTGACAGGAGACAGCATTTCTCCAGTATGGTTACGAACTACTTTTCCTCCCTTATCGATGTTCTCCCTCATAGGTCATTCCTCTTTGATTACTGGGCATCTAAAATAGACACCTGGCCTGAATTGGCAGAATATGCATTACAGGAGCTCGCTTGCCCAGCTGCTAGTGTGCTATCAGAAAGAGTTTTCAGTGCTGCTGGTTCAATACTGACTGAAAAAAGGACACGTCTGGCTACCCGAAATGTTGATGATCTAACCTTCATTAAAATGAACCAATCATGGATTTCAAATTATTTGGCCCCACCTTCCCCTGCTGACACGTAGCTTGCCTGAAAAATGTCTTGCTTTTGGCCTCCTCTTACTGACTGCTCCAATTCCTCCATTTGCAGCTGCTGAACGTCCACCATAAGCCATTTTTATACCTCCCTAAATGGGCTGACTCCCCCCACAGGGCCGTGGTCACCACCTGTCGCAAGCACCCGTGCGAGTGCCGTTTGCCTGGACAGGTGGGTGTGCCCACTCTTGGACGACGGCACTGGCACAGGGTCCCTCATAGTACAATGAAGTGTCTCTGACGGTGGTGGTGCACAACCAACGTCAGACACACCGTCGTAATATGAGGGGCCCTGTGCCAGTACCGCCACCCACGAGAGAGTGTTCCCCCCAGCTCAAACAGTGCTCTACCACTTGCAATACTTACCTCTCCCAGCTCCACCACTGTGTAGTCTGTGCTGTTAAATCCTTCAATGGCACTGCCAATATAAATTTGTTGAAATGATAGATGATAGTTAAAATATACAGGGGCCCTGGCCTCCATTTAGACCAGTTAATACTTTGCGCCTACTACCACTGTCTGCTACTCAGCAGAGGAGCCCACCCCTCTACCTAGCTATGCCACCTGTTTATTTATGAACAATTTTTTGGCAGACATTTAGCCTACTTTATTATTAGGGCCTACCAACTGTGTCTGCCGCTCATTACAGTTGTCCTCCGCTGAACAAAGCAATGCCACCTGTTTAGTCCTGTTACCAATTTTGAACTGCATTTAGCCTACATACTTATTTGGGCCTACTCACTGTGTCAGCCTCTCATTACAGTTGTCCTCCGCAGAACAAAGCAATGCCGTCTGGTTAGTCCTGTTACCAATTTTGAACTGCATTTAGCCTACTTACTTATTTGGGCCTACTCACTGTGTCAGCCACTCCTTACAGTTGTCCTCCGCTGAACAAAGCAATGCCGCCAGTTTAGTCCTGTTACCAATTTTGAACTGCATTTAGCCTACTTACTTATTTGGGCCTACTCACTGTGTCAGCCACTCCTTACAGTTGTCCTCCACTGAACAAAGCAATGCCGCCAGTTTAGTCCTGTTACCAATTTTGAACTGCATTTAGCCCAATTTATTATTTGGGCCTATATCTGTGTTTCCTCCTCATCCTGCCCATTGCCAAGCCACTGCTAGATGAGTCTGCTGGTACATTGACCCAGACCACTACATTCCCCTTGCACTCTACACAGCCAGAATCTGATCCTGCTGAAAGTCAGGTTCCCCTTCCCGCATACTATACCACCTTACACGGGGACAAAGAGGAAGGTGCAGATGAAAGTGCAGGTTCCTTCATCAGGTGGGGGGGGCATACTCGTTGGCGACGTCACTGGCACAGGGCCCCTCATAGTACGCAAAAGTGTCTCTGCCGGTGGGAGGCGCCACCCGCCGTCAAACACACCGCCGTACTATGAGGGGCCCTGTGCCACTGCCAATGCCAACGAGTGGGCCCCCACTGCTTGCTCAGGATCACAGCACTTGCAAAGTTGAACTACCTCTTACTGACCTCTCCCTTCTCCACCGCCGTGATGTATTCCGCATTTCCTGGGCCCACGAAAAACTTGAGCCAGCCCTACCCACCCCACAACTTTAGCTAAATGACCCCCAGTTTTCAATGCCTAACTATTATTATAAAGTAAATTAAGATTGACAAACTTCAGTAATAGGAATTGATGTTTTTGGCATTAAAATGGGCACTGTAGGTGTTTTCCTGTCCTCCACTCACTGCCGACTTTGATTCCCCATTGACTTGCAATGGGTTTCGTGTTTCAGTCGGCCCCCGACTTTACGCAATAATCGACCGATTGCACCCGACCCGACTTTTCACAAAGTCGGGTTTTGCGAAACCCGACTCGATCCGAAAAAAGTAAAAGTCGCTCAACTCTACTAATGATGACTCATGCAGGGAAAATTGACCTCTTGTTTCTTCATCGAGTTTAGAAGGATTCAGCTAGTCAGTTTTTAATCACGCGATGTCAGAGACCTAATGGAAAAGAGAAGAATTAGCTGGGTAGAAAGGCAAAATGAGCAATTGTAAGTCCACAGTGCAGTATAATATGATGACTGCAATATATTAAGAGGATAAAAACTTTGATGGGTAGAGAAGGAGGACGATCAGCAAATGTGTGAAATAGTCTACACTATTCTAATACCCTCAGGGTCAATAGCAGAATATAGCTTGGAGGATATCCCAATAATAAAACGTAACTTTTAATACAAAATTTAAAACCTGGACACCCAACAAAAAACACAGACAATAACAAAACAATAAAGTGCTCATGTGAACCAGTGCTCAAAAAATAAAAATTGGTTCGGTCTCACCAATGATGACGGACGCTTCACCGTAGTGGTTTGTTTCTCAGTCTCCTGAGCTGGACATTGGTGGTCCAACAGTAAGGGTAGGGGGTTAGGGTATTTTCCCTTTCTGCCCTGTCGTGCCCCTGCAAGACTCCTGTCCTCACAAGGACAGGCCCCAAGTGAACCCTGCTATGGACAACCACCATTAAATAGACATATTCAGTATTACTCCCTACTCGTTTCGTTTCCAATAGCGGGGACTCATCAGGGGAGACAAATGGAGGTCAGTGCCAATAGGTCACATACAAAGAATCCAGCGTAAGTCCGCACATAAAACAGGTCCCGCAGTGGCTAGGTACCCATGTGTATAAATTATAGGGGATAACTCAGGAGACTGTTTGCGTGGAACAAGACAACTACAGGACACAGTTTTATAAGTGGTAAAGTCTATATTATCACACGGTGATTCAAACAGGTGCAAAGAGAAACTCAAGTCCACAACACTTGGTGTAAATAATAAACACAGCTTAGCAGTCTATAGGGGACTTCAGATGAAAATGCAATCAAGCAGAAAGTCTATGAAGCACAGTTATTCTTGAGGATACTTGACACGAATAAGTCCTTGTTTAGTCCAAACACAGATAAATATGCTTATAAGGCAGTTCAAGCAAAGTCTTATCTCAACCAGGAAGGCCTGGGTGATAATCTCAGGTTTAAGCAGAGCAGAAACAGCTTACATGTCCAACAAATGCAGATGCAAGTAAACACAAGTAGCAGATGAAGGAGGATTACTGGAAACTGGTGTATGCAGCAGAAACTCAGAGAAGAGTAGCAGGATAACCACACAGGTTCACAGGAGCAGGTATATAGCCAGGGAGTCACCAGGGTCAGGAGCTGGATGCAAGGCAGAATACTCTAGCACAGACTAAAGGCTGGGGTGGAGTTATATAGCAGGAAGACAAAGTGCACGAGACCAAAGACGCCATCTTGGAAAAGGGCAGTAATGCACAAAAGGTAATCAAAAAATGTATTTCAGAACAATGGAACTCGCATTTCTCCGGCTTAATATACAGATGGTTCTCTTTCAGATGTCTTAAAACAGTTTTGACATGTTCTTCATGTTCCTGTAGAGAGTCAGAAAAGAGTAGTATATCGTCCAAATAGATCACCACAAACTGGTCGAACAAATCTCTGAAAATGTCATTAGCAAGGTGTTGAAACGTTGCAGGGGCGTTACAATGCCTGAAGGGCATCACAAGATATTCAAAGTGTCCATACCGGCATCGGAATGCTGTCTTCCACTCAACCCCTGGACGAATACGCACCAAATTATAAGCCCCACGAAGATCCAGTTTAGAGAACACCTTAGCATGACGGACTCTTTCCAGTAATTCGGGAATCAGAGGCAAAGGGTAACGGTTTCGTATGGTTACCTTATTAAGTTTCCGATAGTCAGCACAGGGTCTCAGTGTCCCATCCTTCTTTTTTACAAAAAATATAGGTGCCCCTGCTGGTGAGGAAGAAGGGCGTATGAAGCCTTTGGCCAGATTTTCATCAATATACTCCTTTAAGGCTTGAAGCTCAGGTGCTGCCAAAGGGTATATGTTACCAAAAGGAATAGCTGCCCCAGGAAGCAGCTCAATAGGACAGTCATAATGCCTATGTGGAGGAAGCTGATCTGCATTCTTCTTGTCACAGATGTCAGAGAACTCTTTATATGCTGTAGGTAAAGTAAATACCTGTACAGGTGGTCCCGTAGCTGTGGATTTGGGGACAGCTTCAGTTAACGCTGAGTTGCTCCTTGTTGGAAAGATAATCTCCTTTGTCTCCCAGTTGATAATTGGGTTCTGAGAACGCAACCAAGGAATGCCTAAAATCACAGGAAAATGGGGAGAAGAAATTAGCAAGAAAGAAAGTTGCTCCTGATGATTAGGCTCCAACAAAATTTCAAGGGGTACGGTCTCCTGATCCACTGGCCCGGAGATTAAAGGTGACCCATCTACTGTTTCCATGGCAATTGGAGAGGCTCTTTGCTGAATTTCAGTACCATGTTCCTTGGCAAATGCGATATCCATGAAATTGCCACCTGCACCAGAGTCAATCATAGCTGAACTGGAAATCCACTGTCCTGAACACAGGATCTTAATAGGGAGAGAACAGTGAGAGTTCTTTTCCTTAAGCTCCTTGAGGGGTGAAGTCATAGAAAGTGAATGGAATACAGCGTTTAAAGGCAGGCTACATTCAGAGATGTCAGATTCATCATCACAGTTGTCATACTCCCCTACCGCTGCTAGCACCTTGTTAGGCCGCTTGGGACACTTGGGACAGTTGATTAGAAAGTGGTCAGACTGGCCACAGTAGAAACATAGACTTTCACGAAGGCAATGCTCCAGGCACTCATTAATCTTGCGCCTCTGAACGGAATCAATTTGCATGGGCAGCTCCTCCACCTCCCGAGAGGTTTTAACTGCAGGCTCTTTGGAAGGAAGGGAAAAGTTAGAAATACGGTTATATTCAGCAAACTTCTCCTGCCTACGCTCAGTAAGGCGAATGTCTATGCGCACACAATGCTGTATAAACGTTTCTAGCTCTTGTGGTGATTCAGAGCGAGCTAGTTCATCTTTTACAATACTAGACAGACCCCTTTTAAAAATAGGTAATTGTGCATAACTGTCCCAATTGGTATCTACCACTAATCTCCTGAATTCAGTAGCATACTCAATAACAGAACGTTTAGCCTGGCGTAAAGACAATAAAGCAGATTCAGTGGTTGCACGGCGATTAGGGTCATCAAACATTAATGCCATAGCGGCCAAGAAATCATCCAAGTTATTTAACCGTGGGTCACGAGACTCAATCATCGGATTCGCCCAGGCGAGCGCTCGTGCGGTCAGCAGCATTATTACACACAATACCTTGGATCTATCATTAAGAAAACGGTCAGCATGCACATCAAAATATAGCATACATTGATTCACAAAGCCACCAAATTTGTCGCGATCACCATTAAATCTGAATGGGGGCAACTTAGGTGGGCTAGCTGGTGGCGGTTGCCCAGAGGGTAAAGTCCCTTGTGCAGCTATTTGCGTTCTTATGTCCTGAAAAGCCCGTCCATACTGGGACTCTATGCCAGCAAGTTTGTTGTCCTGGGCTGCCATGCGGGTGCTTAAGTCCTGCAAAGTTTGTCCAAACACTTGTTGATTGTGTTCAATGCTTCCAAACTTCTTTTGCAGACCTTCCACATCTTTCTGCAGTGATCTAATTATGGAGAACACCTGCTCTAATCTGCTTTCTGCAGTCATTGTTCCAGCAGTCTCCTCTTTTGAGGCTAGAGTATCCTGCAATAATTATAGGGGATAACTAAGGAGACTCTTTGCGTGGAACAAGACAACTACAGGACACAGTTTTATAAGTGGTAAAGTCTATATTATCACACGGTGATTCAAACAGGTGCAAAGAGAAACTCAAGTCCACAACACTTGGTGTAAATAATAAACGCAGCTTAGCAGTCTATAGGGGACTTCAGAGGAAAATGAAATCAAGCAGAAAGTCTATGAAGCAGTTATTCTTGAGGATACTTGACACGAATAAGTCCTTGTTTAGTCCAAACACATAAATATGCTTATAAGGCAGTTAAAGCAAAGTCTTATCTCAACCAGGAAGGCCTGGGTGATAATCTCAGGTATAAGCAGAGCAGAAACAGCTTACATGTCCAACAAATGCAGATGCAAGTAAACACAAGTAGCAGATGAAGGAGGATTACTGGAAACTGGTGTATGCAGTAGGAACTCAGAGCAAAGTAGCAGGATCACCACACAGGTTCACAGGAGCAGGTATATAGCCAGGGAGTCACCAGGGTCAGGAGCTGGATGCAAGGCAGAATACTCTAGCACAGACTAAAGGCTGGGGTGGAGTTATATAGCAGGAAGACAAAGTGCACATGAGACCAAAGACGCCATCTTTGAAAAGGGCAGTAATGTACAAAAGGTAATCAAAAAATGTTCAGAGTCCTGACACCATGGGTCAGAATGGCCGTCTGTGTTTACAGCCCATAATGAATCCTAAGAAGGAGGACAAGGAGGAAGAGACGGAGGAGGAAGAGGAGGATGAAAAGGGGGATGAGGAGGACAAGGAGGAGGAGGACAAGAAGGAGGAAAAGGAGGACAAGGAGAAGGATGAGAAAGAGGAGGAGAATGAGGAGGACAAGGAGGATGAGGAAGAGGAGGATGAGGAGGACAAGGAGGAGGACAAGGAAGAGATGGAGGAGTAAGAGGAGGAGGATGAGGAGGACAAGGAGGAGTAGGATGATGATGAGGAGGAGACAGAGGAGGACAATGAGGAGGACAAGGAGGAGGATGAGGAGAATGAGGAGGACAAGGAGTAGGAGGACAAGCAGGAGGATGAGGAGGACAAGGATTAGGAGGACAAGGATGAAAAGGAGAAGACGAGGAGGAGGATGATGAGGAGGACGAGGAGGATGAGGAAGAGGAGGAGGTGACAAGGAGGAGTAGGACGAGAAGGGTGAGGAGAAGGAGGAAGTGCAGGAGGAGGACGAGGATGAAAAGGAGAAGGAAGATGAGGAGGATGAGGAGGAGGACGAGGAGGAGGACAAGGAGGAGGAGGACGAGGAGGAGTGCTTCTTTAAGTAATATATAGTCTGATCGATTAGTGGCTCTGAATAATAAATAACGTTGGACGCTCCTTCATCTCCAAAATGACATTTTAAACAACCTTGGTTGCATTTCTACCTAATATCACATTTCTAAAAAACATTTTTGTATTTCCTGACCTGGAAATGAGGAATGTAACACAAAGTCTATTCAAACGGAGAGCCGAGCAAACTCTGACATGTCTGAGATAAGTGAATCTGGGTTTTAAAAATGGAAAAGTACCAGCCTCCAAAGCGTGCTGCATTATTGAAATATGTCAGACACCGAGAGGATAATAGACGTGACTGCGGCATTCTGATGTGGAGCCGGATCGTAATCCTCCCAGCTAAAATGTCACATTGTTTCACCGCAAAAAAAAAAACAACGTAAGATTCATTTTGGAAATTTTAACATTTAACTTAACTACTTCCCTGCAGACGATGCGAGAAGTCAGTGCCCGGAAATGCAGGCAAATGTCAGGCGCAAACTCATTATTAAAAAAATAAAAAGGACTTTTCTGGAATTACCTGAACGGCAGAGGAAAAAAAATAATCATCTTCTATATACTGCACCATCATAATGATGAGGTCACAAAGTCTCCAGAGCAGCGGCGGCACATGGCGGGGATTAACATGGGGAACGTTGCGCAACTGGATCTTGGCGGAGGTGCAACGGAGAAACGTCGTCCACATATTCTAAATATTGTACTAGTGATATTATTAAATAAAAGTTGTGTTCCGGCTCCAAGATAAAATCCAAAATCACTTTATTCAACAAATGCTAAAATATTGCGGTAAGAACAAAAAAAAAGGGAGAGCGACGCGTTTCAGCCGTAATTGTGATCTTCATCTGAGCTCAAAGACCGCGATTGTGGCTGAAACGCGTCGCGCTCTCTCTTTTGTCTTTGGAGCGTGGGAGGAAAGCAGAGAACTCAGTGGGGGTGCTAAATGTGTTATTGAGAACCTATCCTATGGCATAGACCATCAATATCACATGAATGGCCGCCGCAGGGGAAACGCTGGATGCAACTTTCCCAGGTGGTAAGAGAAGATTTCAGCACCCATCCTGAAGTTTCCCCTTCCCATATACTAATGTGCCACAAACAGGCAGTTGATATCACCAACCATTCCCATTTCATTTAGGTCTATCCATATACATGGCCCACCCTGTGTGTGTATATATATATAGATAACTAATGATGGCTGCAGCCTGCCCATCTGAGCACTGCATCGGTGCGCACATAATCCCCAACATGTTGGATACGGGAGTGATAAGCAGTAGTACATAATGAGTGTCGATCAGTCATAACAGTCAATCATCTGTGCTCTGGACCGATCAGTCGGCTTGTTGCACTGACTGGCGCAGGCTTTTAGCTACAAACACTGTTCTGCGCTGGTCAGCTCTGCTATAATGCTAGGTCAGCTCTGCTACATTGCCAGGTCATCTCTGCTACAATGCTGGGTCCACTATGCTACATCACCAGGTCAGCTCTGCTATAATGCTGGGTCAACTCTGTACATTGCCGGGTCAGCTCTGCTACAGCACTAGATCAGCTCTGCTACAATGCTGGGTCAGCTCTGCTACAATAATGGATCAGCTCTGCTACATCGCCAGGTCAGTTCTGCTATAATGCTGGGTCAGCTCTGTACATCGCCAGGTCAGTTCTGCTATAATGCTGGGTCAGCTCTGTACATCGCCAGGTCAGCTCTGCTATAATGCTGGGTCATCTCTGCTACAATGCTGGGTCCACTATGCTACATCGCCAGGTCAGCTCTGCTATAATGCTGGGTCAACTCTGTACATTGCCGGGTCAGACTGCTACAACACTGGGTCAGCTCTGCTACAACACTGGGTCAGCTCTGCTACAATGCTGGTTCAACTCTGTACGTTGCCGAGTCAGCTCTGCTACAGCACTGGGTCAGCTCTGCTAAAATAATGGATCAGCTCTGCTACATCGCCAGGTCATCTCTGCTACAATGCTGGGTCAGCTCTGTACATCGCCAGGTCAGTTCTGCTATATTGCTGGATCAGCTCTGCTACAATGCTGGGTCAGCTCTGTACATTGCTGGGTCAGCTCTGCTACAGCACTGGGTCTGCTCCGCTACAATGTCGGGTCAGCTCTGCTACATCATTGGGTCAGGTCTGCTATATTGCTGTGCCAGCTCTGCTATGTTAGTGTCTCCTTTGCTACTCTGGTTCCTCACCCCAGTTAGCCTGTTTCTTCGCTGTGCTCTACTAGATTCCTTGCTGCGCCCTCCAACTCTGCTTCATTGCAGATCGCAGCTCTACTACTCCAATTCCCATAGTTCCAGCCCGGGTTCCTCTACCACCGCTGTACCAACCCCACTTGTCCGTGCTCTCCTGCATCAAGGGCTTGGAGTTTCCACCTCCGCAGGCGAGACATCACCATTGTGTAGCTGCCATTTCTGATTATTCTTTATATATGAGGAGACATCAGAAGGTCACCAGACCAGTATTGCTGAATTATTTCCTTCCATTTGGATCCTAGGAGCAGATAGATGCCAGATAAAAGCCCCCTCCTGTATAACGCTTCTCGTTCTGCCTATGTCCGTTCCAATTTTCGCATACCTGCGCTGATTTTTCTATTTGCGACATCAAAAGAAAGCTAGAGTCTAATTAGCCTGATTTGTCGTATATTACTGTACATTAGGGAGGTAATTATGCAAATCAGTCCAACCATACGTCCAGCAACAGCAAAGTCTCTGCAATTTGGATCGTAAAGCGATGAACTGCGCACAATGAGGCCTCCGAAAATGGTCCTTAGGCGCCATCTAGTGGAAAGAGTAAAGTAGCGCAGTTGACCGTTGTATCTAATATCTGAATGTGTGTATGTATGTGTGTATGTGTGTATGTATGTGTGTATGTGTGTATGTGTGTATGTCCGGGATTGGCATCTGAACCGTCGCAGCTACAGCCACAAAATTTTGCACAGTCACACGTCTGGACCCCGAGAGCGTCATAGGCTATGTTGTGAGGTGAAATTTTAACCCCGCGCTTTCCAATTCACCAAACAATTTTGCCCCTATCTACATAATGGGGAAAAAATGAAAGGAAAAGTGTTGGAGGCAAATTAACAGCTGCCAGATGTGAACAAGGGGGACTTAAAGAATGAGAGCGATGGCGCCAAAGAGTATATACTGTACAGTTGCTAAGGTGGGGCCCCGACATGGGATAAACACCACACCACCACGGGGATATGAACACACACACAAAATGCGCCACACACTACCACGTGCTCAAACACATATACCACCCTCAGCGCACATTTCACCACACATACACCAACCTCGCCACATAAAAGTTGAAACACAAAAGTCGCCGCTCAAAACTCGCCACACGCAAAACTCTCCACATGCAAGACTCGCCACACGTGCAAAACTCACCTCATGGAAAACTCGCCACACGCAAAACTTGCACACGCGGAAAAATTGCCACATGCACAAAAGTTGCAACACATGCAAAAGTTGCCTCACACAAAACTTGCACATACTCAAAAGGTACCACACATAAAACTCGCCACGCGCAAAACTCGCCATGCGCAAAACTTGCTGCACACAACTTGCTACACTAACCTGTCACATGCAACTCGACACACAAAAAGTTGCTACACGCATGTCGCCAAACAAAACTCATCTCACAAATGTCGCTACATGCATGTCGCCACACGCAACTCAACACACACAACTTGACACACGAAACTCGCCCTAAAACACACACAAGTCTGGTATTATCCTTCAAAAATAAAAATCTGATTAATAAGCTGACAAACTACAAGAGCAACAAATGTACCATATAGGAAACCGGCAGCTGTCAGTCACATGACCAGTCTATTATGTGTATGTGTGAGCTAATATATACTGCCAGGGGGTGGGCTTACTGTTGGCTGGGGATTTATCAGGCTGCCAATTTAGCTTACAAATACTGAGGTAAAAATACTGACCAAATAACGTGTGAACGAGGTCTAATACAGGAGGAGATGACATACAGATATATACTATATACAGGAGGAGATTACACACAGGTATATACTATTTACAGGGGAGATGACACACAGGTATATACTATATACAGGAGGAGAAGACACACAGATATATACTATATACAGGAGGAGATGACACACAGGTATATACTATATACAGGAGAGATGACACACAGGTATATACTATATAGAGGAGGAGATGACATACAGGTACATACTACATACAGCAGGAGATGACACAGGTATATACTATATACAGAAGGAGATGACACACAGGTATATACTATATACAGGAGCAGATTACCTACAGGTATATAGTATATACAGGAGGAGATGACATACAGGTATATGCTATGTATAAGAGGAGATGACATACAGGTATATACTATATACAGGAGGAGATGACACACAGATATATACTATATATAGGTGAGATGACACACAGGTATATACTATATACAGGAGATTACATACAGGTATATACTATATACAGGGGAGATGACACACAGCAGGTATATACTATATACAGGGGAGATGACATACAGGTATATACTATATACAGGAGATGACATACAGGTGTATACTATATATAAGAGAGATGACAAACATGTATATACTGAGGTGAAAATGAGAGGTGTGAGGTGAAAATGAAAAGGTGTGAGTGCAAAATGAGAGGAGTGAGGGAAAATAGTGGAGTGATCGGAAAATGACAGATGTGAGGTCGAAATTACAAGTGTTAGGGGGAATGAGAGGAGTGAGGGGGAAAATAAGAGGAGTGAGGGGGAAAATGAGAGGTGTGAGGGAGAAAATGAGAGATGTGAGGGGGAAAATGAAAGATGTGATGGGGAAAATGAGAGGCGTGATGGGAAAATAAGAGAAGTGAGGGGCTATAACTAACCACAGATATTTACTATGCCCAGGCAACGCCAGGCTCTTCAGCTAGCTTAGATTTACAATCTCCATGCTTTTCTCATGGTCAACTTTATGTGGCCTGTTCAAGAGTTGGAACAGCCAAAAATCTGTTTGTCTTTGCATCTGAAGGAAAAACTAAGAATGTCGTTTATCAAAAGGCTCTCGAATAAGTAGTAGAAGATTACTTCACATTACTTGGCCAATTTAGTTAAATCTGTGTGGAATATCTCTGGTGTTGAAATATATGTTGTAAAATGCTTCTATTAGCTTAGTTTTTGCCTTTTAATAATTACATTTCTATCTATTTGTTTGTGGGTTTTTTGTGCAGAATAAATTTTTGTTAACACATTCTATTTTGCTAACAGCAGTTATTACCCCGGGCGAAGCCGGGTAGTACAGCTAGTATATAATAAATGCAATATTCGGAGTAGGATCATGAAACGTCCAACAGCTCCCTCTCTTCTGGGAAGGTTTTATACAAGATTTGGGAGATGTCTGTGGGAATTGTTACCCATTAATCCAGAAGAACATTTGTAAGGTCAGATACTGACATTGGAGGAGAGACTGGGTTCACAGTCTCCATTGCAGTCAACCACAAACATGCTGGATGGGGCTGAGGACTGTTCGCCGGTCGCGTTCTTCCACCAAACTCCCCCCTCCATGTCTTTTTGGATCTTGTACACTGGGCACAATCATGGGGGCTGATAGGGGTCTTCCCAAACTGTTCCCACAAAGCTGAATCTACAATTGTCTACAATGTCTTGTGCGGAAGTATTAAGATTTCTCTTCACTGGAACTAAGGATCTAGGGTGCCCCTTGAAAAACAAGTTCCTAGTATTATCCATCTTCCACCACACTGTACAGGGGGCAGAGTGCAGTCAGGGGGTAACGTTCTCCTGGAATCAGCAAACCCAGACTCCTCCATCAGAAGCCATATCACTGCACAGAACACGTTTCCTCCAGATCCCAGTGGTGACGGCTTTACATCACTCCATCCGACGCTCGGCATTGTGCTTGGTGATGTAAGGCTGCATGCAGCTGCTCTGCCATGAATCTCCTGGCGGGGGCGCAGTGTATGTACTGATGTTATACCATACTGGTCTCTGCAGTTATGGAGTCATCAGGGCGCCGGTGACTTTTCTGCCCTCCGCTCCTCAGCACTCGGCCCCCTGCTCTGTAACGTAATCGGGCTTGTTTATAATTACTTGAAGATTTTATCATCTGGAATAAAATTATAAAGTTCTCATAAAATCAAGTAACTTTACTACTGTTAGTAAAATTCCTCATTGTTCTCAAAAATTATTTTTTTTAATTTTTATTGCCTGTAACCTACGTTAACCGGCAACTTCTGTAGTCTGAGCTATGGCCGGTCTCCTAGACAAAGACCACAAAGACATACAACACTCTGGATGACACGTGGATATGCAGGATGGTAGGTGAATCAGCAGAGCCTCAGGTGCTAGGATGCAGCAGAGACAAATGTGCGGACAGTACAGGAACAGCATACTTGTGAAATCAATTTAGTACCTTGTAGTCCGAATACTGAACACACAGGAACGGCAGAGATGAAGATGTGGACAGGACCAGGACAGCAGATTACCAGATAATTTGTCACACCAGAGTTGAGGATGCGACAGCACCAACATAATAGAAAGGAGGAGGTTTTTAGGTACAGTACCTTGCTAGCAGAGGCGAAGGTGTAGACAATTCCAAGAATAGCCGAGAGGAATTAGAACTCTGGTACTTTGATAGCTAAGACAAATGTATGGACAGTACAGGAACAGCAAACTTGTGAAATCAATATAGTACCTTGTAGTCCGAGTACTGAACACACAGGAACGGCAGAGATGAAGATGTGGACAGGACCAGGACAGCAGATTACCAGATAATTTGTCACACCAGAGTTGAGGACACGACAGCACCAACATAATAGAAAGGAGGAGGTTTTCAGGTACGGTACCTTGCTAGCAGAGGCGAAGGTGTAGACAATTCCAAGAATAGCTGAGAGGAATTAGAACTCTGGTACTTAGATAGCTAAGACAAATGTGGGGACAACACCTAGAACTGAGCTTAGACTGGACAAAGATTGGTAATAGGACCTGGTGAGCAGCTGAACATCTAATCAGACCTTGCTTGAGCAGAACCAAGTGGGAAATGTGGTTGAACCCCGGAGAAGCATCGGAGCCGGGACTGGTGAAGAACAGGAACGCATACCCCCTTGCAAGCAGCAAACTGGAAGGCAGGGGATCGGTGGGCTCCTGTTCGAGAAGTCAAAATGTGATAGCTCCTTTAAAGGGGTATACCCACCTCTGACATTTATGGCCTATTCACAGGACACTGCATTGCCGTCATTAAGATGAATACGCTCCATTCACTTCAATGGGAGAAAATATGTCGGAGTACAAACGATCTCTACGGATGTTTCCTTGTATGTTCACACTCGATGCTGACGGACGGCCATTGGGTCTGGTGGGCCCATAAAGCCATTTTAGAGGCCGTTTTATATCAGGAATCTGAGGCGTGGTACGTTTGGGGAAAAAAATGTGCAACCGATTAATAAGTCCCCATTGATGAATTAGCCGAAAACATCTGGAAACTCCGAACCTCGCGCAGAATTGACGCACATGAAAAAATAAACTTAAAAAAAAAAATGGAAATGAAAGGAAGAATAAAAACGCAAATAAGAAAAATCAAATAAGTAGACGAAAAAAAAAAAGGAATAATAAATCAGCCCAAAAGCTTTTACCCATAATGACGGAACGTTTCTCGCTTCTGTGTAACTTTCTGGTAATCTGTCGTCTGTAGTGACGGATTATAGGACGTGTGGGCGAGTTCTGGTCTCTCTCCTCTCCTGTCTGTCACACAGTGTGAGGCGAGAACAGAAAGGCAAACAGTTTGGGGCAATGCATATTGGGAAAGGGTGAATCCAGCACCTGTAGTGCTGGCAGAATGCTGATGAATAGGAACCTGCCTACCGAACCAGAGTGGACGGCAATCTACGGCTCCTGGATGTATTAAACTATGTGCAAAAGCACATTTACCTTTAGGGGGAAGAAAGCAGCAAAACCGTGATGTTACTGCAGTGTTTAATGATATATCAGGTACGGTTTCAATATTATCAAGCTGCAAAATTAGCGATTAGTGATCCTGATTAGCAGCGAAAGTAGAGGTCCGTTGTGAGTAAACCCGGAGGGCGCCCTCGTTACCTAGATGCCACGGTCAATTAATGCAGGACCTGAGATACCTAAGTGGTCCGCCATAGAGAGGGGCTCCCTACGTCAGCCCATCCGAACACCAGCAACGCCATCATGGAAACCGGGGACCTAGAGGAAAGCACATGGGGAAGTAGGTGCAGGATAGAAGCTGTGCTGATCTGTGGTGCAGCCTGTATTACTGGGAGAGACGCTCCCACAACAGGGACAGCCGACACTGGGATCAGGCTGAACACTGCAGTTCGAACACTGACATTTTATGGCCCTGTAATCGTCACCTTTCCAAGTTAAAGGTCCCATTGCCTTTAATAGGACGGTGCAGAGTCCGGCATTTGTGCACGGAGCCGCACATGACCAGCCCGGAGCTCAGCTGTCACCACTGACGGGGCCGCTCCCTGCCCCGACTCTCCGCATCACCACTGACCACGCCCACCTGCTGCCCGACATGTGACTTGTCTCGCCACGTGACGTGCTGACGTCGGTAAAGCCCTCGGTGGTCGGTGGTGTCGGGGAATGAGGGGCGCGGAGCTGTCATGGCCTTTACTGCCGCCAACCAGCCCCAGCTCATCCGCAGCTGCCAGAAGGACGAGCAGTTCCAGGGCGGCCTAAAAGTCCGGGCACATGAGGCCTTCCAGGCGTTCACAGGTGAGGAGAGCCCGGTCCCGGCATGCTGCGCGCTACTGTAGAACTACACGTCCCAGCGTACTGCGCAATACTGTAGAACTATGTGTCCCAGCGTACTGCTCGCTACTGTAGAACTACACGTCCCAGCGTACTGCGCAATACTGTAGAACTATGTGTCCCAGCGTACTGCTCGCTACTGTACAACTACACGTCCCAGCGTACTGGGCGCTACTGTAGAACTACACGTCCCAGCGTACTGGACGCTACTGTAGAACTATGTGTCCCAGCGTACTGCTCGCTACTGTAGAACTACACGTCCCAGCGTACTGCGCAATACTGTAGAACTATGTGTCCCAGCGTACTGCTCGCTACTGTAGAACTACACGTCCCAGCGTACTGGACGCTACTGTACAACTACACGTCCTAGCGTGCTGTGCGCTACTGTAGAACTACACGTCCCAGCGCGCTACTGTAGAACTACATGTCCCAGCGTGCTGCGCGCTACTGTAGAACTACACGTCCCAGCGTGCTGCGCGCTACTGTAGAACTACACGTCCCAGCGTGCTGCGCGCTACTGTAGAACTACATGTCCCAGCGTGCTGCGCGCTACTGTAGAACTACATGTCCCAGCGTGCTGCGCGCTACTGTAGAACTACATGTCCCAGCGTGCTGCGCGCTACTGTAGAACTACATGTCCCAGCGTGCTGCGCGCTACTGTAGAACTACATGTCCCAGCGTGCTGCGCGCTACTGTAGAACTACATGTCCCAGCGTGCTGCGCGCTACTGTAGAACTACATGTCCCAGCGTGCTGCGCCCTACTGTAGAACTACATGTCCCAGCGTGCTGCGCGCTACTGTAGAACTACGTGTCCCAGCATGCTGCGCGCTACTGTAGAACTACATGTCCCAGCGTGCTGCGCGCTACTGTAGAACTACATGTCCCAGCATGCTGTGTGCACTACATGATGTTCAACTGCAAGTCCCAGCATGTCGCACACTCTCGCTATGTGGTGTAGAAATACAAAGTCCCAGCCTGTTGTTCGCTCAATATATGTTGCACTACAAGTCTCAGCATGCTGCATGTTAATTACATGGTGTGGGACTACAAGCCCCAGTGCGCTCGCTCCGTGGTGTGGGACTACAAGCCCCAGTGCGCTCGCTCCGTGGTGTGGGACTACAAGCCCCAGCTTGCAGTGCTCTGTCATATGTCACTACAGGACTCTTGACTAATTTCAAGAGGACTTTCTGTGACTTCTAGTCCCCTGCATACAATGTGTATGTTGTCGTCACCTGCAGTACAGGCCCCGCTTGTCGCACTCACATGACTTGTACAAGTTTTGGTGACGGGATCGTCCAGTTTAGGCTTTGGTGGGCGCATGAAGTGTCAGTCTAAGTAAGTGCACCCCCCTCCCGATATGGATGAGGCCCCACATAAAAGAAACCTGTTGCTTTTTTCTTTTCTCTTGTTATATCCTGGGCATCCCCTTTATGATGCGACCTCCTCCTCATTGATTACTTTGTAAGTGTAATTGAAAAACATGGCGGCTTCCTTCCATGAACAGCTCCACCCCTGTCCACAGGCTGTGTGTGGTACTGCAGCAGAGCTCAGCTGATGCGCATGGTTTACAGTGCCTGGTACCGGAATGTGAAACTTTTTATATTTCTACTAAAACATCCCAAGAAAATCCCATTAGGACTCGTTCACACAAAACGTAAAAAATGGACCGTGCAGATGAGTGGGGTTAGATCCGTGCACTTGCATTTATACCACATGCTCTGCTGTAATGTTCCCACCCAGGGGTGGCAGGGGCCGGTGGGGACACTGCAGCAGAGCACGTGGTATACATGTAAGTGCACGGATTATATTGTCCTGTTCCCTTAATTCCAGCATTACTGTATACATCCGTTATTCAGTCTGTGGGTTTTTCATACCTTCCTTTTAAGTAGTCTGATGAGCCCCCTGTGCTGCAGGACAACACGAAATGTTCTTCATGGAGTGGCCGGAGGAGTCGCATAGTGTCCCTGGTGGTGATCGCTCGTGCTCCGATTAGTGGATCTCTCCTACTGATATTATTATAGCATTGTGCATCATTGAGAGGATGTAACACGCAGTCCGCCTTATACAGGGCCAGCTAAGCCGGTGCCATTTCATCAAATTCGGGCATACATATTACAATTCTTTATGCGGATTTCCACTTTTGCAAATTTGCAGAAAAATCCAAACCAAATCTGCAGGAATCCCAAAAAACGCCACTTGGCTGATAGAATCGGAAGACCTACACAGCGACGTTTGGTTTGGGCTGAAGGTGTTTTTTGTACAGAGCAAACCCACCTCCATCATCAGCTTCCAGCCTTGGCTTCTGGGCAGGCAGGTGGGTCATTTGTGATGTCACAGTGACACAACGTCAGCCAAGGTTCTCACTGGTTTGGAGACTGATTTTTACCACGCTTCTTGAGTTTTAGCTCTGACACCCAACCAGAACCTGTGACAACCCTCATCATGGAACCTTAACCATCGGCCACCTTCTCCGGCCGCATCGCTTTTCCTAAAGTTGTCATTGAGGCTCCCCAATTGAACACGTAACAAAGATGGACTTCCCAGCTGTAATTTTTGACAATGGCTCAGGATTATGCAAGGCTGGAATTTCCGGTGAAGCAATCCCAAGATCTGTAATTACGTCTGTCGTGGGTCGGCCACGAGTAAGGTCACCATTAACAGGGATAGACCAGAAGATTTGTTATATTGGAGAGGACGCCCAGGCCAGAAGAGGAATCCTCGCCTTAACCTATCCAGTAGAACGAGGCATTATAACATCTTGGGATGACATGGAAAAAATCTGGAGCTACGTGTACAATCATGAACTTGGCCTCTCGGCCAGTGACCAGCCGGTCTTTTTAACGGAAACCCCTTTGAGTCCTATAGCGAACCGAAAGAAGATGGCAGAAATCATGTTCGAAGGGTTTAATGTCCCGGGGATCCATGTGGCATCACAAGCCGCCTTGCCGCTCTATTCTTCCGGTGCTACCACCGGGATGTTTGTAAATAGTGGACATGGCGTCACCCATATGGTGCCAATCTATGAAGGCTGCATTATAACCAATACTGTGGTGAGACTTAACCTGGCTGGCTGGGACATTACTGATTTTCTTGTGAAGCTTCTTTTGGAAGTCGGCCATAGTTTTGTAAGTAGCGCGGAACAAGAAATAGCCAGAGACATCAAGGAGCATCTTTGCTATATACAGCTAAATGGGAACCCCCCATGCGGCACGACCGGAGGAAGTAAGATTTACCATCTTCCCGATGGAAACACCATAAGCCTAGATAGCCAGCTCTACCGCGCCCCGGAGATCCTCTTCCAGCCATCTATCATCGGCATAGAGGCGACCGGCCTGCATGAGATGATCTACACCACAATAATGAAATGCCCCATTGACGTCCGCAGAGATCTCTTCAGTAATATCGTCTTGTCTGGTGGGACCACCATGATTCCTGGATTCAATCACCGGATCTTCGAAGAGATTCTACCGATGGTGCCAAACGGGGTCAAAGTAAATGTCGTCTTACAGGAAAATGGGCAATTCGCCGTCTGGATGGGGGCTTCCGTCCTTTCAAGTTTGCAGACTTTCCGAGAACTGTGGGTGACCAAATGCGAATATATGGACATCGGTCCTTCTGCGTTACTGAGAAAATGCTACTAAGAACAGCAGAGTGTCGTCGTGCACAGCTTACTCCTACAGACCAGAGATAATAAACGACCACTAAGCCAAAAAGAACAATGAGATTTGTGTGTTTTTATTTTCCAAGGTTTTGTGTAAATGAAGAATAATTATGGTGAGAAGTATCTTGTTCTGATCTACTAGATGCATTTTTTTCACTTTTATGGTGGTCCTACACCCGGCGATACAATTTTCTCTACTCTGTGGGCAGTAGATAAATGTATTTAGTGGGAAAACGCCATTTAAAGAGTCTCTCCAATAAGTTGTCTTGTTCGATCAGACACTTGGCATGGAGAAGGGCGGCGGCGACGCACGTCGGGGGGTGTGAAGTTGTGCAGGCTTGTACCAACCTCATGGTTTCTGTTCTCTGTAATAGGACAGTTCTCGAGTGTTTTGACTTTTCGTAGAGATGATTAGTCTGGCTGACAACAAACAAGTCTGGAAAGGATCTTTTAGGTAAAATGAGGAATTTAGGATGAAATTCATATTTTATTTTTTTTTTCTTGAAGGGGCTAAAAAATGGCTGCAGTGGAGAAAAGAACTAGAACTCCTTTGTGATCTTGCGTATTACACACTGACCACATTTTCAGGTAAGGGTTGGAAGAGTATTTGTGCTAGTTTTTAAAGAATAAAAGTGGTTTCCAAAAAAAAATCAGATTTGTGGCATAGGGGATAACTTGCTGATTACTATGGGGTCTGACTGCTGGGATCCTGAGATTAGGATTCTTGAATGGCACAACTGTGCATGCTCGGCCTGTGCTCTATTCATTGTGCTTGGGACTGTCGGATATGGCTGATTTACCGCGGTCCAGGTTCCCTGCAGAGCAGAGAATGGCGCCAATGCTGATTGGCCACAGGGATAGCGTGACATAATAATGTCATGTGATCCCTGGGAGAGCCATTGCCGACATCGCAAGTATAAGTTTTATTTTTCTGGGGGAAACGTAGGGATTCACGACCAGTCCAGTCACGATTCCTCCCTTCCGGCGCCCATTTTGGCAGAGCTTCTCAGTACTGGCTTAAAAGACGCAATGTTTTTGCACAAGAATTTTACAACAGTTCTCTGGGGAAACGTCGTCGATGAATCTCCTGCTATGACTGAGGCGCTTTTTTTTTTTCTTCTTTTTTTTAAGGTTACCAAACTCTCGGTGAGGAATATGTGAATATTGTGCAAGTGGATTCCTCCAAGCGTAAGGTGCCGTCCTTGCTGCAGCGCGCACTGCTCATCGGCTGTCACACCCTGTTCCCTTACCTCCTGGACAAGGAGCTGGTGCGTCTGGAACACGAGCTGCAGATAGAAATCGATGGCGTTCGGGTCCCTCACGGCAGCCTCTCCTCCGGATCCCATCACCGTTCATGGATGTGGAAATGGTTCCACCGAAAGATAGCCGCCCTCTCCGACCAGCAGAAAAGGACGCTGGTAAAGGCGGTGTACATATTCCGTCAGAGTGTTACTTTCCTGAGAAGGTTTCATCTGGCCGTATTCTACATGAATGGATCCTTCTACCATATCGCCAAAAGGATAACTGGCATCACCTATGTAAGTCGTTCCCTTATGCCCATACTTCTATATAGTCACTTCTGCAGATATTGGGGGCAGAATGAGGGTCTGGCATAAGTCTTTAGCATGCATGATCAGTGGAGATAAGAAACTGCCCATTGAAACAAATTTAAAGGGATTATTCCCGTTCCTTAAAGATGGATACGCAGGGATAGTACTTGTAGAAACAAGTCTTTTTGCCATTTACTATTTATTAAAATTTTCAGCCATTCCTGAGATATGAACTTTTTTTTTCTTCTTTGGTTTACAGCTTGTCGCTTAGGAGACCGACCAACGCTGCTATCTACCTCGTAAGGCCCCCCCCCACTGAAGCTGGCCGGTATTAGGCACTAACTGCACTCCAGCAATCCCGGTCAGTTTCATGCTTATAAGCTCAATGGAAAAGGGGATTGTAAGCACTGTGCATGTTCTCTTGTCTAGCAGCGGTGGTCGGTCTCCAAGGCAACAAGCTGTAAAGAAGTGTTAAAATCTGAAGAACGGCTAAACATTTTAATAAGCAGTAAATTGCAATATTGTTTGTGTTTACGAGCTCTGTCCGACTATAGCCATGTATATGAAGAAGAGAATAACCCTTTAAATTCTTAGCTGAAGTTGTCGAGGAATGTGCTCATCGAGCAGCTGGATTATGGTCTGATCTCGTGTAGACCACCACCATCAATGTACGTGCTCATCGAGCAGCTGGATTATGGTCTGATCTCGTGTAGACCACTTTCAGTGTACGTGCTCATCGAGCAGCTGGATTATGGTCTGATCTCGTGTAGACCACCACCGTCAATGTACGTGGTCATCGAGCAGCTGGATTATGGTCTGATCTCGTGTAGACCACCACCGTCAATGTACGTGGTCATCGAGCAGCTGGATTATGGTCTGATCTCGTGTAGACCACCACCGTCAATGTACGTGGTCATCGAGCAGCTGGATTATGGTCTGATCTCGTGTAGACCACCACCGTCAATGTACGTGGTCATCGAGCAGCTGGATTATGGTCTGATCTCGTGTAGACCACCACCGTCAATGTACGTGGTCATCGAACAACTGGATTATGGTCTGATGTCGTGTAGACCACCACCGTCAATGTACGTGGTCATCGAGCAGCTGGATTATGGTCTGATGTCGTGTAGACCACCACCGTCAATGTATGTGGTCATCGAGCAACTGGATTATGGTCTGATCTCGTGTAGACCACCACTGTCAGTGTACCCTATTAGAACATGAGGACATCATAGAAAGGGGTTTCCCCTCTTAGGACCCCCAGATAATATGCCACTCACTGGGGAAATCCCTGGCTGACCACAACTTAAATTCTACTTTTTTTATGCCAGGGAGAAAGGGAAATGATGCATTCTGAAATAGGTTTTATCAGAGAAGACAACCCCTCTAATAAAGTGCTAGGATATCATATGGCAGTGTGCCACTCTGTGTTGGCATTGAATGGCCTTGTAGTCTATTTTCTTGACACATAGAATATTTTTGGGTTTTGTTTTTTTTTTTTCCATTGGTAAATTTGTAGGGGGACAATGATCCACTTGGGGTTTTTGGTGCAGACTCCAGATTATAAAATTGCAATTTATTCCTGTTTTCTCCAACAGCTCCAAGTGCGCGGATCACCGGGGGACGACGGAATTGTGCGCAAGAGTTACAGTCTCCTTGGGGCAGTGTCCGTGGTTCATCTCCTGCTTTTGGTCTTCGTGCAGCTGCAGAGCGTTCAGCAGAAGCAGGAGGTGCAGCAGAAGTTCAAAGTGCACCGACGGATGTCATATCAGAGGTAAAGACCCCGTTATCAGAGGTAAAGACCCCTGTCCGCTGCCTGTCGTGTGCTTCCTTCCTTTATTCAATAGTTAAGGGTTTTCCTACTAAATATGTTTATCGCCCATCCACAGGATGGATAGTTGTATCATTGGGGGTCTGTGTCCTACTGTCCCTGACAGTGGGCTATGGGACCCCTGTTCTCAGGATTGGTGGGGGTCTTCTCATGGCTATAGAGCTGGATGAAGAGGTCCACATTTGATTATTTTCTATGACTGCATTTTCCCAGTTCCTGAGGTCCGGGCAGCTCTCAGCCGCACCATTGACTCCGAGTCTGGCCAGCTTTAGGTCCCATGTTGCAGATGCACATAATACTCTTCAGGATCAGTCTATAGCGGTAATGGAAAGGCCCAAATAACACTTTGATGTTTTTCTCTATGCCCCTAGAGCTCCAGCACATGAGAAGACGTACCAGCGTCCTTCAAAATGCACGTTGTGCCTGGAGCACAGGCGGCGCAGTACGGCGACCCCCTGTGGGCACCTCTTCTGCTGGGAGTGCATCACTGAGTGGTGTAACACGAAGGTGAGCGATCGGGAATACCTGTACTTATCCACCTACAGTCCCTCACTTCTTACCGAAGCACAGAGGGGCTGTATGTGTCCCGAACCCTGGTCCGACGACTATGTACTACCGATGCAGCCACTGAATTGGGGTCCTGCAAATCGTTTTACTCAACTCTAATTATTGGTCATTGTACAGGAGGAGGAGGTGAGCT
Source organism: Ranitomeya variabilis (assembly GCF_051348905.1). NCBI lineage: Eukaryota > Metazoa > Chordata > Amphibia > Anura > Dendrobatidae > Ranitomeya > Ranitomeya variabilis. The sequence continues at coordinate 284,549,170 of NC_135235.1, forward strand.
GTGACATCACCTATTGTGAATGGTGGATCCTGTGTTATCTACTGTATATAGAGGTGTTATCAGTCATTGTACAGGAGGAGGAGGTGAGCGGTGATATCACCTATTGTGAATGGTGGATCCTGTGTTATCTACTGTATATATAGAGGTGTTACCAGTCACTGTACAGGAGGAGGAGGTGAGCTGTGACATCACCTATTGTGAATGGTGGATCCTGTGTTACCTACTGTATATAAAGGTGTTATCAGTCATTGTACAGGAGGAGGAGGTGAGCTGTGATATCACCTATTGTGAACGGTGGATCCTGTGTTATCTACTGTATATAGAGGTGTTATCAGTCATTGTACAGGAGGAGGAGGTGAGCGGTGATATCACCTATTGTGTATGGTGGATCCTGTGTTATCTACTGTATATAGGGGTGTTATCAGTCATTGTACAGGAGGAGGAGGTGAGCTGTAACACCTATTGTGAATGGTAGATCCTGTGTTATCTACTGTATATAGAGGTGTTATCAGTCATTGTACAGGAGGAGGTGAGCTGTAACACCTATTGTGAATGGTAGATCCTGTGTTATCTACTGTATATAGAGGTGTTATCAGTCATTGTACAGGAGGTGAGCTGTGACATCACCTATTGTGAATAGTGGATCCTGTGTGATCTACTGTATATTGAGGCATTGTATTGTAAATCTGTGATGCTAGTGGGACTGCTGTCTTCGGACCCCCATCCCACCTGGTGAGATGGTCATTTAGGCGGCAAGTGTATGAGGATGTACATGGCTGTCTCCATTAATTTCTCTGGAAGTTACTGAAATGGCCGAGTATGTGACTTGTGGCACATCCTGTTGATTTATCATATGATTATGATGAGAAGACACCTTTGTCTTGTAAGAACTGCACATGTTCTGCCGCCTAGCAGCGGTGGTCGGTCTCCCAGGCAACCAGAAAAGTGTTAATATCTCAAGAACAGATGAAAATTTTAATAAGCCGTAAATTACAAAATTGCTTGTATTTACAATACCATTTATGATGGGGGAGGGGAGGACCCTATAAGTATGTACTTATCTTATCCAAGCTCCATTTTCAGGCAGAATGCCCATTGTGCCGGGAGAAGTTTCATCCACAAAAGCTGGTCTACCTGCGGCACTACCGATGACTTGTCGCTGATGACTCCTCCTCCAACATCAAGGGCTTCACCACCGGTCGTCTTCTCAAGCAGCCATATTTAGGGTTAACGCTTCCTAACCCGTTACCTAAAAAAAAGCACAACTACTAGTTCCAGGCCAAACTAACAGTCTGTGGTTTACAGGATCTGCCGTCCTAATACTGTACTATGGGACATATAGGAATTTAATGCACCTTTTGTGTAAGACTCGTGTGTGCCGTGTGCCCAGACGCAGGTGACAGTGTCTTATCTGTCCTCGCACCCTCGGCTGGATGACTGCAGAGAACTGGACTCTGTCGCCACCTGCTGTCACTTATAGGGTATGGTTTAGCAGCTCACTTACTATAAGATTGTCAATCATGTTGATTATCTCGTGACCGTGACGCGTGTCAGTTGGGACTTGTTATGCAGGAAGTAAACGGTCAGTTTTTAAAATTGGAAGAAAAATGGGTAAATACAAGAATCTGAGCGGCTTCGACGAGGTACATCATGGTGGTTAGTACGTGCCAAAAGTTGTCCGATAGTGTCAACTGCGCTGGAAGTTTTCAATAGTTAAAACCTTAATTGTAACTTTTGTTTTTCCATAGGAATTAATGGGCAGTGAAGTCACCATGTAGCCTGAGCTTTAATTAATAAGTCAAAATCCACTTTATCCTGAGGCCATAAATGATGTCTGCTCATGTAGTGCATGTGACGATCTGTTGTTCCGTGTATCTTCCTTGCCTCCTGAGTCATGAGATGTCTTTATGATGGCACCTGATGTCCTCGAGCTGCAGCCATAAGCCCCCCCCCCCAGGTGGGAAGAGAAATGTTTCCTTGTCTGCTCTCTTCCAAGTACACATAATGCACATAGTGTTTCTCCGCCCAGAAATCTAAAAAATAAATAAATTGAGGCTTAAAAGGCATTTAAAGGGAACCTGTCCAGGAAAAAACAAATGCATTAACCTGCAGCCGTAGTGATGATCTGCAGGTCAATACCATGTTACACTTGCAGCAGCGCTATCGAAGTGCAGATACAGGGAGGAAATAAAGTGATATTCTCCCTGCACCCGCTCCCCTCCTGTCTGTGATGGCGCTGTGATCGCTCACTGACTGACAAGGAGCAGGGGGCGCACGCACTCACTATGTAGTGTTCACTGCCCTGCCCTGATGACTGGAAGTGAGCAGCTGCAGGGAGAATATTAACTGTGTTCTTCCCTGAAGCTGCACTTCCAATTAGCAGAACATGTTTAATGGCTCTTCCAGTGGATCACGGTCTGTCCAAGGGGGGGCTCACAATCTGATCTAGACAGCGTAATAATGCCTGTGAGGTTGTCGAGTTGGGGGGTCAGGAAACCCTCAGACAAAAACATGCTCAGACCAAGATCCACGGGGGTCTGCATGAGCCCTAAAACTATTTTATCCGCTGATTACTACTGTGGCTGCAGGTAAATGTCACTTTTTTTCTGACAGGTTCCCTTTTAAAGTGGATTTGTCACAATGAAAAATGCATATGATGCTATGTAGCTCTGGGACCTGATTAGACTGGTGTACTTACTTTTTATAATCCATCTCAGAGTGACTGTGTGCTCAGAGACTGAATACATTTGGATTCACGAGTTCTTATTCTTTAGCCAGATTCGCTGTAATATCCGTATTATACAGACATCCTGACATGGATTTTCAAAGTAACTCCAGCAGCCTCCTCAGGTCTATGTATATATGTAGTTTGTATTGTCAAATCTGATAATTATTTTTTTTTGCTCTAACCATCACTTGAGCATGAACCCTATTAAACTCATTGATTAGAAAACATTTTACAGGACATGATGGGAGTTGTAGTCCAAATCTGAGATTATCTACAGAGTTTAGATTAGTTTTGCATGTGAACTACTGCAGATGGTAGGAAAGTATTGATCGCACTGTGCAGACGGTTATTTTAAGGGATACACCAATGCTAAGGGGATTTGGAAATGATGGCGCGTTGCTGTCCGATCAGGAGTCGTAGTCTTCTCGGCCGGCCATGTCCGCCGTCTCACAAGGATGTATAGCACTGACTGAGGTGTAAAGATCCCGTACACTAATAATGTGCACACTGACGACGAGATCTGGGCCGGCCGCTGCCAAATTCACTTCTGTTTCTGATATTTCTACATAAACTGTGATTTAATAATGTGATTAATACAAAAAAAGTCTAGTAAGGTCGTGTTCACACAGGACGAGTTTGTCTAACCCAAAACTTCATACATAGCAAGTGGGAGATTGACAATGTCCAGACTTGCAAACTTTAGAGCATTTACCGCTGGGATATTAATGGCGGCATGCTTTCCCAACTACGGTCGTGGCCTCCTGACCTGAACCCTGTATAGGAGACTGATCAGTTCGGAGCAGGAGCCCTGCCAATGTTGCACGTGTGATACAGACCTAAGGTCTCGGCTTTTCCTCTCGGCGTTTTGAGTGCTGATGTCCTGCGTGAACCCGACCTAAAGACCCTAGACTCGGTATTGAAGTTTGACCGTCTTTCTAACTTATCGTAATTATATTTTGCAATGAAAGATTCAATATTTAATTGTATTAATACTGTTTGAATAAAACTTATTTGCAGATTTGAGCGTCCAGTGTATATTTTATACCCCTCCTATTACAGGCTGTAAACATAAGGGACAAACGCGCGTCGTGGGGGGGGGGGGGGGGGTAATTATCATGGATCTGGCACTTTTAGATGAGTCAATGCGTCTTTAGGAGGATTTTATCCGGATTTTCCTGCTTCGGCAGTTTAACCTCCAATACCTAGGCTTTATAGAAGACCGGTACTAACTCCACGATTGGTCAAAGATCGGCGGGGGCGAGCCAAGAGTTTTCTATGAACCTATAGAAAATAAACTACATTCCATCGTTTTTTGGGAGGATTAGTCGAGGTTAATTGGAAGGATTTTTGCAATGTCAATTTACCGGTTGTCCAGGATTATAAAATATTTAAAAAAAAAAAAATTGTCCCTTTCATCAAGGTTTTTCAAAACCTGCAATTTCTTTTTCTTGACATTTCCATGTGACATGAAAGCAATTTAACCCCCAACATTCCCCCCCAGTAGCTGCCATGTTATCAGGGGTAACAAATTGCCTTCCACGTTTGAATAAAGTTAAAATTTTTACTATCAGGCCATTTATTATAACAAATTCAATATGGACTCAACCCCCCCATCCTCCATGCACCTTAAATATTCCAGCCCCTGCCCGTTTTAACACTAGATCCATGAAAGGCGACGTGCCGTCATGTTCTCATTCGGCCTCTGGGGTTAATAAGGTTCATCGTCATCTTTTTTAGCTGCGTTACGTCTAAACAAATCACGAAGAAAACAGGCGAATTGGGGGCATCTTATTTGTATGAAAAGGTACTGGAATAGCCAACAAGTCTGCCCCGATCCTGCTGGTATTGGGGGGGATAAATATCAATAGGGTAGAGGTATAAGGGGCCCGTAGCAAACATCAGCGGGGGCCAAGAATGCATAGATACAGGACGCCAATACTGTTCCTAGGGAACAAGAATGGCAAGGAAAGGAAGTTTTTCCAAAAATCTCAACCAATGATTTATAGATATTTTAATTTCATTTTGGACTAAAAAAAAAAATATATATTTTTTTATTACACACTGTATATATTAAATAATGTTGTATAAGTGAAGGAAAAACGCATGTGCATGTAGAAAGTGCGCCACTCTTGTCTACTGGTTGTGTCTGGTACTGCGGCTCCACTGCACTTCCACCTGCGGACAGAAGTGGTGTTAATTATGGAAGCAGGCAGCATTGTGTTACAAGGTAAGGATTGAAGATCTTCCCCATCTGCAAAGACCCAGACCCAGTATGTAGTACGTGTGATAATATTGACAAAGACCTCTAATTGCTTACCCCATGTGCAGGGCATTGCAGTAGTTGGGTATCCATGGTTATAACTACTAACAACTGTCACTAGGAGTGGTCGTCACCATGGATGCCTGAGGCCGGTTTCACACGTCAGTGGCTCCGATACGTGTACTGACAGTTTTCTCACGTACCGGAGACACTGACACACGTAGACCCATTCAAATGAATGGGTCTATGCACATGTCTCCGTGTTTTCACGGACTGTGTCTCTGTGTTTTCACGGACTGTGTGTCCGTGTGCAAAACACGGAGACATGTCCGTTTTTCTCCGGCAGCACGGTCCGCAAAACGTGCCACACACGTGCACACGGAGAACAGTGTGCACTCTCCTCCGTGTGCACGTACCGCCCGCAGGAGAAACAGCGCTACAGTAAGCGCTGTCCCCCCTGCTTGTGGTGCTGAAGGCGGCATTCATCCCTTCTGTCCTGCTCGGCTGAAAGCAGCGCTTGCAGAACAGAAGAGATGAAAAATGACGTTTTGCTTTTTTTTTCTTTAAAAATAAAGTTTGGGGGTCACCTCCCCACCCCCTGTGCGCCCGCCCGCTTGCAGAGATACCCAGCTCCCGCGATGCCTCCTCTCTGCGCCGGCTGCTTGTCCTAGAGGTGGAGCCGCATATTCATCCCTGTAATGAGCGGTACCACGTGACCGCTCATACAGGACAAGCTGCGGCGCTGAGAGGAGGCATCGCGGGAGCTGGGTGAGTATTTTAATGCAAACGGGCGGGCGCATGGGGTGGGAAGCGGGAGGTGACCCCGATCTTTATTTTTAACAAAAAAAATATAAAAAAAACAGATTTTTTTTTTTCATTCCTTCTCTCCAGCGAACGCTGCTGGGGAGGAATGAATGCCGGCTTCAGCACCAAAAGCAGGGGACAGCGCTTAACTCTAGCGCTGTCTCCTGCACGGTCCGTGTGGTCCTCAGTCGGAACATGGCTGCCACACTGATGTGCCACGTGAGCACACGGACACGGATAACTCCGGTACCGATTTTTCCGGTACCGGAATTATCTGGATGTGTGAGACTGGCCTAAAGCTATGTACATGGGGTAAGCGACATAGCTAATCAGAAGAACTATACTCCATTTCTAATTGGATGTACAGTGTGGCAAAAAAGTATTTAGTCAGTAATAGTGCAAGTTCCACCACTTAAAAAGATGAGAGGCGTCTGTAATTTACATCATAGGTAGACCTCAACTATGGGAGACAAACTGAGAAAAAAAAATCCAGAAAATCACATTGTCTGTTTTTTTTATCATTTTACTTGCATATTCTGGTGGAAAATAAGTATTTGGTCAGAAACAAAATTTCATCTCAATACTTTGTAATATATCCTTTGTTGGCAATGACAGAGGTCAAACGTTTTCTGTAAGTCTTCACAAGGTTGCCACACACTGTTGTTGGTATGTTGGCCCATTCCTCCATGCAGATCACCTCTAGAGCAGTGATGTTTTTGGCTTTTCGCTTGGCAACACGGACTTTCAACTCCCTCCAAAGGTTTTCTATAGGGTAGAGATCTGGAGACTGGCTAGGCCACTCCAGGACCTTGAAATGCTTCTTACGAAGCCACTCCTTCGTTGCCCTGGCGGTGTGCCTTGGATCATTGTCATGTTGAAAGACCCAGCCACGTTTCATCATCAATGCCCTTGCTGATGGAAGGAGGTTTGCACTCAAAATCTCACGATACATGGCCCCATTCATTCTTTCATGTACCCGGATCAGTCGTCCTGGCCCCTTTGCAGAGAAACAGCCCCAAAGCATGATGTTTCCACCACCATGCTTTACAGTAGGTATGGTGTTTGATGGATGCAACTCAGTATTCTTTTTCCTCCAAACACGACAAGTTGTGTTTCTACCAAACAGTTCCAGTTTGGTTTCATCAGACCATAGGACATTCTCCCAAAACTGCTCTGGATCATCCAAATGCTCTCTAGCAAACTTCAGACGGGCCCGGACATGTACTGGCTTAAGCAGTGGGACACGTCTGGCACTGCAGGATCTGAGTCCATGGTGGCGTAGTGTGTTACTTATGGTAGGCCTTGTTACATTGGTCCCAGCTCTCTGCAGTTCATTCACTAGGTCCCCCCGCGTGGTTCTGGGATTTTTGCTCACCGTTCTTGTGATCATTCTGACCCCACGGGGTGGGATTTTGCGTGGAGCCCCAGATCGAGGGAGATTATCAGTGGTCTTGAATGTCTTCCATTTTCTAATTATTGCTCCCACTGTTGATTTCTTCACTCCAAGCTGGTTGGCTATTGCAGATTCAGTCTTCCCAGCCTGGTGCAGGGCTACAATTTTGTTTCTGGTGTCCTTTGACAGCTCTTTGGTCTTCACCATAGTGGAGTTTGGAGTCAGACTGTTTGAGGGTGTGCACAGGTGTCTTTTTATACTGATAACAAGTTTAAACAGGTGCCATTACTACAGGTAATGAGTGGAGGAAAGAGGAGACTCTTAAAGAAGAAGTTACAGGTCTGTGAGAGCCAGAAATCTTGATTGTTTGTTTCTGACCAAATACTTATTTTCCACCAGAATATGCAAAATGATAAAAAAAACAGACAATGTGATTTTCTGGATTTTTTTTTCTCAGTTTGTCTCCCATAGTTGAGGTCTACCTATGATGTAAATTACAGACGCCTCTCATCTTTTTAAGTGGTGGAACTTGCACTATTGCTGACTGACTAAATACTTTTTTGCCCCACTGTATATATGTATATACACTGCTCAAAAAATAAAGGGAACACTAAAATCCCACATCCTAGATATCACTGAATGAAATATTCCAGTTGTAAATCTTTATTCATTACATAGTGGAATGTGTTGAACAATAAAACCTAAAAATTATCAACGTAAATCACAACTAATATCCCACGGAGGTCTGGAGTTGGAATGATGCTCAAAATCAAAGTGGAAAATGAAGTTACAGGCTGATTCAACTTCAGTGGAAATGCCTCAAGACAAGGAAATGATGCTCAGTAGTGTGTGTGGCCTCCACGTGCCTGTATGACCTCCTTACAACTCCTGGGCATGCTCCTGATGAGGCGGTGGATGGTCTCCTGAGGGATCTCCTCCCAGACCAGGACTAAAGCATCCGCCAACTCCTGGTCAGTCTCTGGTGCAACGTGACGGAGGATGGTGCGAGACATGATGTCCCAGATGTGTTCAATCGGATTCAGGTCTGGGGAACGGGCGGGCCAGTCTATAGCTTCAATGCCTTCATCTTGCAGGAACTGCTGACACACTCCAGCCACATGAGGTCTGACATTGTCCTGCATTAGGAGGAACCCAGGGCCAACCGCACCAGCATATGGTCTCACAAGGGGTCTGAGGATCTCATCTCGGTACCTAATGGCAGTCAGGCTACCTCTGGCGAGCACATGGAGGGCTATGCGGCCCTCCAAAGAAATGCCACCCCACACCATTACTGACCCACTGCCAAACCGGTCATGCTGAAGGATGTTGCAGGCAGCAGATCGCTCTCCACGGTGTCTCCAGACTCTGTCACATGTGCTCAGTGTGAACCTGCTTTCATCTGTGAAGAGCACAGGGTGCCAGTGACAAATTTGCCAATCCTGGTGTTCTGTGGCAAATGCCAAGTGTCCTGCACGGTGTTGGGCTGTGAGCACAACCCAATCTGTGGAAGTCGGGCACTCAGACCATCCTCATGGAGTCGGTTTCTAACCGTTTGTGCAGACACATGCACATTTGAGCCCTGCTGGAGGTCATTTTGCAGGGCTCTGGCAGTGCTTCTCCTGCTCCTCTTTGCAAAAAGACTGAGGTAGCGGTCCTGCTGCTGGGTTGTTGCCCTCCTACGGCCCCCTCCATGTCTCCTGGTGTACTGGCCTGTCTCCTGGTAGCGCTGTCTTGATAATTGCCAATAATATCCATCTGTTGTCTATTCCATTTGCACAGCAGCATGTGAAATTGATTGTCAAACAGTGTTGCTTCCTAAGTGGACAGTTTGATTTCACAGAAGTTTGATTTACTTGGAGTTATATTCTCTTGTTTAAGTGTTCCCTTTATTTTTTTGAGCAGTGTATATTTTAGCATATTAGATTTCTTTTGTCTCCCTTTTTACCTATCATTGGGCATTTGTGCAATACCTTCTTTTCCTATTATGGATTGAATAGTATATTACATTATTAAAAAACATGCTCAATATATTCAGCTATTTTATTAAATAATTATTTCAATAACAATTCATTTTATCTATCATTTATCTTTATTGCACAATTCTTTTATATGATCCCATGTCAGAGTGAGGTATTATTTCTGTACAGAACCTGGCGCAATACATCGTGTGGCAGATCGGTAGGATGCAGAAGATGCCATCCGGATGAGCTTTCATTGGTAACGGCCATGCAGTTACCCAGTAAAAAGAAATGGCCATTCCCAATATACCCGGCCGCAGCTATATAGATCCCTGTACTGATGCGGTCTCTAGCCACAGACTTAAAGGGGTTGTTCACTTTTGGGAACTTTTTATTTTACAAGCAAGACATTTGATAAACCATTTTGCATTTGGCTACCATTAAAAATGTTGCACCGTTCAGCTTTTACAGACTCCTTCTTTCCCAGCACATTCAACTTTGATATGGTTAATGGTTAAAAAAAAAAAAAAAAAAAAAAAAAAAGGACTCAAAGTAAAGTCACCAAACCATGGACCAGTATCGATCATAGATTCCCAGTGATGCATCCACATTTAGATGTGTCCCCTTTCCTGATCTCTGTATAAGATGAGACAAATGTGCAATTTTTCCAGGAGTCAACATCATTGATCATGAGCCCAGCATCATTTTGCATATTAAGGGGGGTGGTAAGTCTTATCCTACTGTGTAATGTCTCATCTCCGGGACCCCCCCAATCACTTCCATGGGTATGTGTCATTGCTGGTGCACATGTATGACCACTGTTGTCAGACAGTAAATGAGGCAACGGTCACTAGAGAGGAGCGAAGATATTCGCAGGACTGGTGGTCCGGCAGCCAGGGCAGTAGTGGATGGAGTCCAGCAAACTGTCTCCAGACTGTTTAGACTAGTTCGCTTGGAGGGACGTCATCGATGTGGCGTGCTGCCCACACACGCCGTCACACCAGGCTGGAGATGTCAACAGGTTGGAGGCAGGCCGTAGGGCTCCCAGGCAAATCAATCTACTCATCTCTAGTGGACACGGATGCCCAACATCCCCCCCATTTCTC